>NC_073693.1:327432141-327569641 GCF_029784155.1 Uranotaenia lowii
GAATTCAGAATTTCAACATTCCAAACATTAAAAATTGATGAAATGAAGAACTAAGAACTAAGAACTAAGAACTAAGAACTAAGAACTAAGAACTAAGAACTAAGAACTAAGAACTAAGAACTAAGAACTAAGAACTAAGAACTAAGAACTAAGAACTAAGAACTAAGAACTAAGAACTAAGAACTAAGAACTAAGAACTAAGAACTAAGAACTAAGAACTAAGAACTAAGAACTAAGAACTAATAACTAAGAACTAAGAACTAAATCTCAGAAATTAAAAAAATGTGTATTTATCAAAATTTTCAAAATTTTCAATATTGTCAAAATTTTCCAGAAGTGTCAAAATTTTCAAAACTGTCAAAATTTTTAAAATTGTCAAAATTGTCAAATTTGACGAAAATCTCAAAATCTAAGTGTTTATTTTTTTCTAAAATGTTTCGAAAAAAAGAACTTAACTCAAAACTTAGAAACAACTTTAACTGGTATTATAAATTTTTTTTCAAGGCTATCGAAAAATTGGTATAACCTAACTTGCGAAACATTATTTTAAACAAAAGAACCCGTAGACCTTTAGGCAAAAGTTTTTGCAAAAATATCAGCGCCAAAGGTCATTCGAGGGAAAAGAAGATTAATCAAACTTATCGATTCGTCAGCCGCCTCACCCAAGGAAAGGGGGGATGACGGCTGCGAACCCATTTTAAAACTGTGTGTGTGGGTCGTCGATGGAAAAGCGTTTTTTCATTCATGTTTTACACCACCCCAGCCAGCCAGAGCGCTTAAATGTAAACACGTAGATTTAATTATTTGTTAAGCGTTTTGTGTGTCACAACCCTTTTGGTGTCAACTAACTTCTTTTCCTTGAAGGGGTTTTAGCGATGGTTCGTTTAGATTTGGCTTGGTGGGGTACTTTTCAACCATTATTGATTTAGAACATCAATAATTTTGGTTTATTTTTTTTTAAGTTTCTGAGAAAGGTAGAAATAATATTATCACACCACTCGGTACAGTAATTTGGGTGTCTCAATGTCTCAGTGTTCTAAAATCAAATGGTGACCAAATTAAGCTATAAGACCAAGGGACATAAAATAAGTGCATCTAATCGCAATACTCTATAGCGAACCCTTGTGAATCAAGTTCATCTTAGGAATATTCAAGAGGTTCCCAATGAATATTGCAAATTGTCTATGAATGCTTCAAAACAAAAATTCTCTAGGTAAAATTAAATTTGTAAAATGCGTTTTAACATCAAAAAACTTCTGGTATATTGCACATGCTATCATCACACAATATTTTATCAAACTTTTTTCGTAACTGGTTTTTAATCCAAAGTAGGTGAAATATAAAAGGATTATTTAATAAGTATCAAAATTTATTTCAATATTCAAAATTTATTGCAGCTACCATAACATAACGGTGGAAGATTATGTTTGATAAAGTGTATCGAGCTTAAGCCAGAGTATCAATGGTTTGGTCCTTCGAGCCGGATATTCATCACGCGGTTTTTGATGCTATATTTCCCCAGAAACATTTCTCCTGTTCTTCCCAAGGGTCATTTGAAAGAAGCTTTGTTATTTAAAAAAAAACTCTCAAAGGATCTCGGTGAATTTTCATGTTTTTAAAGAGATCTTTTTTTTTAACTAACCTAAGGAGTTTTCAACAAGGTGAAGTAAACTGTCAAATCCTACGTTCAACCACATTGAAAATAGTTTTCGAAACTGATACAAATAAAAAAAACAGGTACAGCAGACGGAAAGTTACAGTTCATACTACTACTAAAACAATCAGCCATTTATTTAACTACCTCCATTAAACTGTTTTTGGTCAGCTGTCAAAAATTCGGGTTTCGTTTCGCCACTGGCTCTGCATCCAACCAAAATCGCGAATGGCACAAAAATGTTAAAACAACAATAATCAAAACAAAAACCATGAAATGAAATTAAATTTGAACGTCAACAGAGGAACACATTGACTACTTGATGCGAAATCACATTGAAGGTTGTGATATTACACTTCACGACGTATTCGCATTGTCTACATCATTTAGATGTATTATCACAACAGAAATCCGTAATACAACATCATCTCCAGAAATTACATTTTCCATCGTTACATTTTTTTTGCTTTGTGGCTAGCTAGTATCCGTGATCTATTTTTGTCCATTAACTGTCAAACGGATTTGAGCTCCGTCAAATTGAAAAAATTAAAAATTGTTCTTTATTCCTTGAAGGGCACAATATTCACAATTTTTATGACGATGTTCTAGAAATAATAAAAAAAAATAATTCTGAATCAACTTCTGATAGCAAAGAAAACAAAAATCAAATTGGTGTAAACAAAATTCAGAGCTGATTTAAACGGATTTGGGAGCGTTGAACAATTTTTGCATGTTTTTAATGTAAAATGTTACAAAGATATTTAAAAAACTTTTTGATTGAATGATTGAATGAACTTTCTCGAGGAATGCGAGTAATAAAGACTTTTGAGAAAAAGTTACATAAGTTTTTTCTTTTTTTTTACAATTCTACCAAACTGCAAGAATTTGGCCAAGTTTCAAAAAAATTTCCAAAATATTTTGAAACAAATATTCAAACTCACGAAAAACCTAATCTGCAACTTACGATCAAAATTGTCCACAATGACAATTTGTTTTTATTGTTTGATTTGATTGACTCAAAATATATGTAAGGACACCAGAGCAATTGCCGATAAGTGCAAACTAAGCTCTCTTTCCATAAAAAATATTTCAAAATAAACATTTTATCCAAAAAAGTTGACCGTTCCTCGATATATCTTTTAATACTTTTACACTCCTTTGATCCGAGCTGATTTTTTATTCCTTTGAGAGAACTTTTTGATTTTTTTTTATATTCTCTTTTTAATTTTTTGGCATTTTAGCTATTTATGAAAATCAAAGAAAGACTTGTCAGGACTAAACTTGGTCGATTTTTGAATTTAGATCTTATATTTTTTGGATCGATTCTTTGGCATGAAAAAAAAATCGGTTCATTTTCGATTCGATCTTTCGATCTTTTGGATTCTATACTCGGCTTAAGTTCTAAATAACAATTACCGATTCAATGTCAAGGAGTGCCATTTGTTGGGCGAAAAATTGAAAATTATAAGTTTTGATAAGGCACAGATGATGATGATCTTTGTCAAGCGTAGGTTGTCCGGATTTTATTGAAAAATTCCCAAATTTTGCCCAGATTTTTTTTGCTTATTTTGCTAAAAAAACAAAAAACTCCAAACGAGTAACTATAAGTTTTTATTTTTCTGACGGTCAACGAAAATTTTTCAACAAATTTTGACAAAATAAACATGAACGATTTTTTGTAAGTCTTTAGTACAATTAAAATACATATACAAATACAAATCTACTGATGTGTTTTGATAAAAATATAATATTTTTCTTTTTGACTTTTATTTTATAAATTATAGGTTTTGCTTAAACAGGCCCAGATATTGCCCGTTTTTTGGGTTGAAAATTTTGAAATCAACTGCCTTTTTTTCAGGTTTTTATTTCAAATAGCCCGGATTTGCCCGGCCCGTATACGTACGGGCAAAATCTGGCAACCTTATATTGACCTGGATGTCAAGTTTCTTTTAAATTAAGCGGAAAATACTCACTTGCTCGATCCAAATTATTAAGTTTTGAAATAGCAGTTTTTCAAACACAACCTATAGATAATTTTAAGCTATCCCACTCCGCAAGGTGCGAATATTTGAATCCAAAATTTAAAGACGCTGGTTAGCAGACCAGAATGTTTACTATGCTTATGTGAATTTTTCTCAGAAATTCATATCATCCCAGTTCTACGAAATTCGAATTTATCTAGAAATAATAAAAATAACCAAAATGCACATAAGGGAATTGATTTCTAAAACAATTTTCCTACCTATGACCATCATACAAACTATGAAAACGATAAATTTAACTGATAAGATTACAAAATTAATCAAAATTAAAGTTTCGAATCAATGATTTTCCGATGAGCACATTGTTCAAAATAGTGTTGATCTTTATGAATTAGAAACTTGCTTGAAAATAAAATATAAACCGTCTAATTTAAATAATTTTGAATTCATATTTCTAAAACACAAGAAAACGTATACAAATAAAAAAAAATTTCTAATAAAACCAGTATTTGAAGCTTGGACATCAATACACATATTAGAATACATAAAACAAAACATCAGATTTGAACATAAATTGAATATAAACTCTAAAAAAAAAACTAAACATCAGTAAATATTATTTAGCAAAATTATAATAACTCCTAATTATTCATTATCCTAATAAATATTCCTTATCTTAATTTTCAATTGAAGGATTGATTGAAAAAATTAGCGGTTATATCTTGAATTTGAAAAAAAAAATATAACGATTTTCTATGTCAATTCTATGTTCTATGTCAAAAAAAGAGAATTTATTCAAAACACAAACTTAAAGATAAAATTGTAATCGCAAATAGAAATTTTTATTTTATTTGCGAGCGATAAAATCATTTTTTACACGCAAATTCTTCCAGTTATCAAAATTAAAGGCTAAAATCACAACAACTTTATATATTTTAAATACAACATGATAAATTCATAATTAATAGCTTATACCGACAAAAAATAGGTTGGGTAATTTTATATCTTGAATAATCAATAAAAAACTGAAAAAAAAATTATGCAATAACAAGCTACCTACTTAAGTAAAAATTTCACATTTAAATTCAGCTTTAAAGTTGATACTTTGAATAATTTGTCGAGCATCTCATAGAATAATTCAAAAAACATGATCGAATCAAAAAACAAGTTTAAAAAAAATAAAAATAAGTGAAATGTTTATAAATTTTCATAGGCAAGTTTTATGTTGAACGTAAAAATTCAATAACTTATTTGAAAACTAGAACAAAATATAAAGAAAAACAGATGAGTATTTAACATTTACGAAGATTTAAAAAAAAACGTCTTACCTTTTTAAAACTTTATTTTTTAAATTTAATTGATTAGTCATTTATGTAACAACACTTTTGGTGTTTATGTTTTAATGACTGATCAGGAAGATTTTAGCGTCCTGAACTCGAACATTTTGTCAGTTTTGGTGGTATCGAGTTTATATTTTCAAAAATGAATCAGATTATATCTGATGAACCAATAAACCTAAATGAAAGACAAAAACTGATTCTGATTTTTTTTATGATCCTTCATTCAATCAAGGAATAATATTTAGCCTATAGATATTCTAATTCCAGATATGCAATGATCTTAAAAGTGAAATTTTTCAACTGTAATGAAATAACATCATCACGAGAACTGCAAAAGGAGTTGACTAGTACTTTAAAAAATACCTAAAATTCAATTTGTTTTGAATCTTTCGTCAAAATTCTCGAAATTTACAGAATAGGGAACTGAAAACTTCTATAATTTTTATCGCAGGAGTCAAAATTTCGTCAGTCTTCGGAAAAGTGGTTCATTGATTCAAAATGATTTATTATTAATTTTAATTTATATAATGTTTTACAGTTTTATAAAAAGAGTCCAGAAATTCCTTAAATTATTTTTAACTAGTTTGCAAAGTTATTCAAAAAAACAAAAACTGAAAAAAAATAGAGTCAAGGCAGCAAAATTAATTTTAATTAGCTCTTATACTGCCGCTCATAGCAAGTCCGTCCCATTTGCGTTTTTGTTGAAATGAGAAAAATGGCATTGAAAAATCGTAAAAAGTCCAACCGTAATTCGGCACTTGTATGCGTTTTTAATCAAAGTAATCAACATAATCTGTCACTGCTACGGCTAATGAAAGATTTTCGCTTTATAAGGATTATTTTTTTGTTTTGATTCTGTTGAAAATCATTTGCTGGGCCCTTATGGCTGTGGGACCGACTTGCGATGATTTATGCCATATGGGACCGACTTGCGATCATTCGTTCGATGGGACAAAATTACTTGAGGTTTTTTTCAATGTTCATCAGAACAAAGTACTGAAAACAAAGTTTTCTCTTGAAACTACCGATAAAATTAAAGTGTTTCCAGCGATAAACTGAAAAATGATGAAAACGCAAATGGGACGGACTTGCTATTAGCGGCAGTATACTCTTTGCACCTCTAAAAGTGTAAAATTTGTGGCCTTTGGTAATTTATCAAAACCCTGTTGAATGTGGAGTTGAGCATTCATTAAAACAAAATAAAATTGAGACTAAATTGATTTTCTGAAGAACATTTCTTAAAATTTGTAATTGCTTCGAAGTATAATGGCATAAACGATTAGTAATAAAGTTATAGATATAAGGTTTTGATTTTTTTTCTCATTATATTGGCTATCGTATGGCTATCAGCATGGCTTCCAGTTTGTTGATGTGTTAAATAAGGATTTGTTTAGTGAATTTTGAAGTTAAATGGTTGATTTCAAATTCAGAACTTTTTACACTTGAGTTACACTTCTTATAGATAACCTATTCTCAAGATGAGGAGGGGATTTTGAGTGTCATGAATTGAGTTTCAATACAAAAGGTTTGTAGAATTGCAAATTTAAATTTACAATTATAAATTTATTTCAAACATGTTTAAACAAGTTTTTCGACATATTTGTTTACATGTATTTTTGAAAACTTTTTGTTATCAAGTAATTTTCGGTTACTATGGTAAATTGATTTTTTAAGCTGAAAATTTTACATTTTCTCAAATTTTACACGATGTATGTATGTATGTATGGTTCCCCCATCGGTAGCAAGGTCCACAGCTTATGTCTGTGTGGCTTGGCCTTCGAATTGCTTCTAGGGCTGCCACGGCCGATGGTTCGTCGAGGGAAGACTTCCAACTTCAGAGACCTACAATGGTTGGCAATCCACTCCGCTGGCAATAGTCTCTTCACATCAACCCCAGATGCATTCCCTCTGAAATATAAAGTTATTCATACAATGAAACACATCTTACCTGTCGGCAACTAATGGAACTCGAACCCGAAAGTTTTTCTTGCCGATACAGGGAATCGAACCCAGTACGCTTGGGTTACCAGACTCGCGCCAGCCTATCCACTAGACCACATTAGCGTTACTCCTCAAATTTTTTACGATGTAGCTATATATTTAATAAAATTGTTTGTAACAAATATAAAAATTAAACCTTTTCGGCCGAATAATAATTGTTCGGTGAACTGAACATTGATCAGCTTTAAATTTGCTCAATCGACCGATCATAAGAATATTCGGATCAACCCCAGAAATTATTTTCATTTACATTCGGGTTTTAAAATCACCTAAGTTGTTCCAACCTTCTCTAACGTACTTCATATTTCTATCTCCAGGTTTTCACCGGCGCGGCCACCTGTTTCTACGCCTTCATCGGGTTCGATATCATCGCGACGACCGGCGAGGAAGCGCACAATCCCCAGAAGAGCATCCCGAAGGCCATCGTCGGCTCGCTGGTGATCGTCCTGTTCGTCTACGTCACCAGCAGTCTAGTCCTCACGTTGACAGGTAATAATAGCTGCTTTGAGACATTGAAGAATACGCTGATCAACTGCTTCAATTTTCAGTTCCCTACGATCACATCGATCCGGGTTCGGCCCTCGTTCAAATGTGGAGCTACGTGGGTGCCCCCAAATGCCAGGCGCTGGTCGCCTTCGGTGCTACGGCTGGCCTTAGCGTAGCTATGTTCGGTTCGATGTTCCCAATGCCTCGGGTAATCTACGCCATGGCCCAAGATGGTCTCGTGTTTCGAATGCTTTCGCAGCTGTGGGCCAGAACCGGAGTGCCCGGAATTGCCACGATCGGCAGTGGCATCGCGGCAGCCCTGGTAGCCTTGACAGTCCGGCTGGAAGTCCTGGTCGAGATGATGTCCATCGGGACGCTACTGGCCTACACGCTGGTATCGACCTGTGTACTGATCTTGCGCTACCAACCGCACACAACGACGCTGGTAGACTTACTTCCGGCTCAGTTGAGAACTCCGCAGCCTCCGAGCACTCCGGACCCGACCACGCAGCAGCGAATAAAGGTTAAAAAGATCACCCGTGGCTCACCGGACTCCGACGATAGTTTCTGCGACGATAGTCCGGATGGTTTCATGGGTCGCGACGATCAGTTCCTAGTGTCGGACAAATCCGAGAATAAGTTCTATGGTTCGTTGATCATTTTTTTTTTGTTTTTTTTTAAATATATTTTGAACTAACCATTACAATATTTTACAGGTGCTGTCCACGGAGCACCTCAAGGTGGTTCAAACCCATTTACGTTATGGGGTTTCGGTTACATCGGTCGAAAAATCCAACAGTATTCCTATCTCTGTCCAGGGTTGTTCCCATGGGTTAATCCTGGTCCTGCAACGCACGAAAGCGGTAAGATTCATACAACTTTTCCTTAAATTTTCTATTAATTTATACACAATTGTTTTCGTTTCTTGATCAAACAGGGATGTTCGTGACCAAGATGGTCGGTCTGATGTATGCCTGCATCTTCTTCCTGGATCTGTTTATGGCGATCGGCATTACGGGTACGTTCTTCTCGCTCATCTACACCGCGCTGGTGTTCGGTATCTTCGCCATCCTGCTGGTCATTTCCCGGCAACCACAGAATCGGTAAGTACCAATTTCAACCCTCAACGAACAAGTATTTAATTCAAAAATTTAACAAAAACAAATCAGGGTTAAATTACAGTAAGGGTTTGATTATAAAGGAAACAATTTATTTTCCTTAGGAAATAAAAAAAAAGTGCATCGATGTCTTCAAAATGATATAAACTCTTTTTGCATATTAGCTGACCCAGTGTTCTTTGAAACACCTTTAAAAATTATTCAATTTTTTATCAGTACGTCAAATTTAAATTTCAAAATTATTCTTTGAAATGGAAGCTGTAATTTCAACTTCGAACTCCAATACTGAGGAGATTAACGCTAATTCTCTTGAATAATTTTATTCTGTTTTCATAGCCTTACCTGAAATTTGTTCACTCTATTATGTGTTGTGAGCCTACTTGGTTGAATAATTCCACTGAAGATTTCCTGTAACTCAACCCATAGTACATGGAAAATAACAGGTAGGCCATTGCGCTTAACCTCACTTCAAAGCTCCATGTATGTACACAGTATGCTTGCATACCAACGAAAATAGTTATGAGAATTTGTCAATTTTATATAGAATGGCAACCAAAATTATTAATATCTCCGTCGATAGCCATTCGATTCTTTCGAAAAGGGCTTCAGATTAAAGGTTGTTTCTTCAGGGTCATCGAAAACTATTTTTTTCTTCGGATTTTTGGATCTGAACCATAAATAATGAGCATTGAAAAGAAATTTTCATCGCCGTCCCTGTTTTTTGAGAGCAAGCAATGTAATATTTTCTTCCGTCCATGTTAAAAATTTGATAAATGATCTAAAATACTTAATGTTTCTGTGACAAAAAGTCAATTTGTATGAATTTTTATTTAAATCGCACAAGATTAAGACAGCACAATGCAAAAATATCACCAGATTTTAGTTTGAAATCGACAAAAACCCATTGCATATTACTTTTAGAGATGTTGAAAAGCCAAATACTGTTTGTTGAATTAAAATGCATAAGTGCATATTTTTCACATAATTTTAATGCTTGTCAATTTCAAGAAAAATATGATTTTCTGATAAATTCCATACATTTGCCAGTTATTCTCATAACTATTTCTCGGGGCCTCTTACCAATACGTTGAAAGAGAGCGGAATAGCCTACCTTGTATATTTCAAAGTACTATGAACTCAACCAGGGTACTGTAGTTTAATTATAGGGAATCTTTCGATTGCTTTGATTTGTTGATTGTTGATTTTATTTGTTTCATTGTTCAAAATCTCAAATTAGTACTCTGCCTTTATTTGCTCTCAAAGCACTTTGGTTGTGCTTAAATGTATGTTTTACTTGGATGAAATTCCCCTCCTCTTTCTCGTCGAATGTAGGATAGGTTTCAACATTTTCAGTAACTAAATAACATTACTTGCATCATTTGGCTTTATTTGCTTGATTAGTTTCAAGTTGTATGAAAAATAAAATAAAAAACCCTACCTCTTTCTCTAGCTCCCCTCTGAATTAAGGAATGGATACATTGTATGAATATAATAAAAATTGTATGTGAGCCCTTTTCCCCTTTCTATCTCCCTTCTGTATGGATGGAGTTTTACATTACTTAAATCATACTACTTTAATTTCTACAAATCTATGGAAAGAAATCAAAACTTGAAAATCGGAATGAACAAGGGGACTTCGTGAAATAATATCTAGAAAAGTTTTTCAAGCTATAAGGGCCCCCCTAGAGTAAGTAGTGAAGAAGTTCTCCCGCATTTTGCGGGCTGAGAACATCAAAATTTTGGAATTGAATTTCTAAATTTTCAACTCAAAATCTGGACAAAAATATTGTAAACCAAATTCGAAGAAAAAAAAACGAATATGAGGCAAAACACATCACATTTAAAAGAAATCGAATCATAGGGGCCCCGAGAAAAATTGCACCGGGCCCCCCGAAGGCTTAATTCAGCCCTGATGCCATACCAAACTTCTTTCAAATGTAAGTAATACAAATAATCATACAAATATTTTTTTCAATTGAGCTCTAAAATCCACCCATGTCAAATTTGGTTCCAATTGCTTGATCAGCTCTCGAATTATGTAAAAAATGCATTTCCCCACATTTCCAACAAAGAATTTTTTTAATAAAATTACTCATCCAAATATAACAAAACCTGTGAACCAACGTAATGAATCATTGAATTGTGTTAAAATATGTTTATGTAGAAAATTTGATGAAAATCACTTGTAAATTTATCAGACTTGTGACTGATAAAAATTACTTTTGTATGGAAGCTCCCCCTCTCCAAAGTCCGAGGGCTCTGAAACTATTAAAGAAACCATACCCGATCCTGGAAACGGTATTAAACCAAATTTTACGGGGGAGGGAACAGACCGACAAAAATTTATTTATATAGATTGTACGGACGAAGGATTCCGTTGTTAATGTCCCACGAATTGGGTCCCAAACGGCGTCGAAGAATCCGAAATTAGCAGCAACAATACTGCCCCTACTTTCATAACAGTCCCATATGCAAAAACGAGCAAGCGAGAAAATCAGCTTTTCCTGTTTTGGAATACATTTTTAAATTGTGACCACAGCTTTCAGCATAAACAAAAATCGTTTAATGGAATATGTTCTTGGTTGTCATAATAAATCGTAGGACCTGAATTTTTCGAAATTTGGTAACTGGTAAGGGCTGGAGCACCATTTTTGTTTGTTATGGGACTGTTATGCGGGCATATTCGAGACCTTTTTCAAATCTACTCGCATAACAGTCCCATACAGAATATGGTTTGCTCACCAAGCTACCTTCTAAGACTTAAGTTTGATCATTTCTGAACTTGTAAATGTAGTTCGTGAATTCTACATTGTAAGTTGAATCTTATCATGGTTTTTAGTTGATTCTGATAGTTTTTCTCACAGGAAGACCATCCTTCCTTTATGTTAGCCTGTCTTTCAAAAATTGTAGTTAAATTCACTGTGTAGTGTGCATAATTCAACATCAAGTGAGTTGCATCTTGTTTAAATGACTTAAAGCAATGAATCAAAGATCATTTCACTGAAAGGAACATAGTAAGTTAATTACATCCGTGGTATTTCACATATGGGACTGTTATGCGGGTATATTTCATATGGGACAGTCAATAGTTGATATTTTTTTCGTAATTTCTAGAACAAAGTCTCTTTTTTTATTGTTGTATATTGAAGTAAAATGTTCAAAATGACGAACTATCAGGTTAGATAAAAAATGACGAAAATTCATATGGGACTGTTATGCGAGTAGGGGCAGAATAGGTCATCGAATTGACCAGCGATGGCGGAGCAAACAATAGGCCGAGAGCGCAGCGAAATTTCGGGTGGCAAAACAACGTCCGATGCACGCGAGTATGGTTTGAAAAGTGATTTTTATTGAAGTAAATAAACATTACATGTCACTTAACGCTATGAGTTTTAGTTCACTTATCACTTTCAAGTCATTTCTCACTTCTTAATCTATGTGTTGTGAGTGTGCAGTGTTGGTAATTCATTTTAAGTGTTTAATGTTGTATGTTGTGTGAAGTAGATTTGATGTTTTGTGTGTAATATTTACATCTCATTTTTTCTCTTAAAGCTATTTCACTTTACATTCGATTTTTTTTATTTTTATTATTTTTTCGCTGCTTTATGTGACTGCGTCGGAACATAGATGGTGCAACTTATTTTTTTAACTCCACGAAACGACTTTCCGTGGCAGAAATTGTTAAGTGAATGACAAAACGTTCAATCAATATCAACAAACATACTTTTTTTTCTTTTCCTTTTTTACTATCACTTAGCTGTACACGTTGAAAAAAGCAGGAAAATTATCTGAATGTTTATCAGGGTTTCTAGCAAACCGATAAAACCGGGAATACCGGGATAAATTTTGCAATTTTATCGCGTCACCGGGAATCTGGGAAAAAAACGGAAATTTTGGCACCCCTCCGGGAAATCGGTTATGTGTGAAAATTTTTCACGGAATTTCAAAAATATTTTTAAATTATTTTCTAAATGTTAGAGTAGTTTTTGGAAGTCTCAATATAGATTTACCTCATATACGCTTATTTTCGTTCATTGGTAAACATATTTTAACTGATTGCGGAGAAAATATGAGATATCTCATTTTTTCGCTCACCGCAAATGTGCTACACTTACATACACAGAAAAATATATTGTTTTTCAATGTTGGTGTTGCTGTTGTGTACATATTTCGTTTAAATTGGCCTGAGGAACGAAGCCTTATATCGCAAGTATTTTGTCCAATTTTAGGATAAACTTTTGCTTAAAGTTTCCTACGCTTTAATATATGTCATATGTAAAAATTGGGTCGAAATCAAGCTCCTGTCGAAATGTAAAATATTCACCCTGAAGCAAAATAATATCTCACATTCAAACGATTAAAGTTCAGCCCTGTCAAATGACTAGGGTACTTCAAAAGATATTCTTTGTTTTGGTTAAAAAAAATATTTTTTTTCTTTTATATGTCTTTGTATTTATTTAAAATAATATAATATAATAATACAGTGTTAGTTAAACAGCAAAATATTTTCATGCAATCTGATGATATTAAATTTAGTAAGAAAAATCCATATTCAAGTCGAAAGTTGATTTGATACTGTGTTTCGATGTGTTTTCTATATATTTCTATACAAACTATACAATTTTTTCTCACTTCTCCATATAAATTCTAGAAACACTGAAATGTTCACAGAAGCTCAAGAGAACCACTTTCCAAATCAAGTGAATAGGACTTGTTTTTGAAAAATGGTTGAAATTGTTGTTGTGTTGAGTGTTGTGTAAAAAGAGATTGAATTATTTATCCGGTTAACCGGTTAACAATTTTTGGAAACATTTGTTAGAAATTTGAGGGCTTAAAATTAAATTTTTTTTATTCACCATGATTTTTAATTGACATACGAGTATAATAAATACCAGGAAAAAAAACTTTGGAATTTCTTAACGAAATATCGCTAGCAACTCTGATGTTTATGACTCTTAGTTTTTCACAATTCTGCTCTCCGCTCTTGACGTTTCCCTCTCAATTTTCAATAACTAAATTCATGTTCTTGTTTCTAATATAAGGTTGCCAGATTGCCCGGACTCATCCAAACTTGACCGGATATTTAACTCAAAATTTGAGGAAAGTCCGGTCCAACCCGGTTGCCCGGATTTGGTTGGAAAAGGCCCAGATTTATTCATTTTAATATCAAACTTATTTTATTTTATTTATTAGTTACATGGTTTTCCGTCTCACGACATAACCTGATGTACAATATTTTTCCAATAAACTCTATCCATGACAACATTTCTCCAATTTCTCGGGTATCCCTAATTCGCCAGAATACGATCCACTCGGTCTAACCACCTCGCTTGTTGCGCTCCTGCTCGTCTGATTCCCACCGGATTGGCAGCAAACACCTGTTTTGCAGGACAGTCGCCCTTCTTGATACTGGGTTCGCCGTAAAGTCGCGCGAGCTCGTGGTTCATCTTTCGCCTCCACACTTCGTTTTCCTGCACCACCAAAGATGGTTCTTAACATTGGTCACTCGAATACTCCAAGTGTACGCAGGTCCTCCTCGAGCAATATCCATGTCTCATGCTCGTAGAGAACAACCGGTCTTATGAGCGTCGTGTATAGGTCACACTTCGTGCGACGCTTTAGTCTTCTCGACCGCAGTTGCTTGTGGAGTCCATGTCCATAGTAGGCACGACTTCCGCTGGTCTCACGGCTGGCTTAATTGTCTGCGGTCACCAGTGAGCCGAAATAGACAAAGTCTTCGACTATCTCCAGCACGTCGCCGTCGATCGTGACGTTACTGGACAAGCGGGCTCGGTCGATCTCGGATCCGCAGGCCAACATATTTTAATTTCGTCTTGTACGTGTTAATCATCAACCCAATCCCTCTTGCTTCGCCATTCAGTTTGCGGCAGATCCCCTCCAACGCTGCAGTTGATCTGCTGACTATGTCAATGTCGGTCGCAAAGCAGATAAGTTGACTGGATCTGTTGAAAATCGTGCCCTGGATTTCGCCCACCGCTCATCGAATGACACCTTCAGGCGCCTAGTTGAACATCATGCAGGATAGCCTATCACCTTGTCGATGTACCCTGCACGATTCGAATGAACACGACAATTCACCCGAAATCCGCAACACTGCACTGCATCCCATCTATCGTTGCCTTAATCAGTCTGGTCAGCTTTCCGGAAAAGCCGTTCTCTTCCATGATTTTCCATAGCTCGTTACGGTCGATCGTGTCGTATGCGGCTTTGAATTCGATGAATAGATAGTGCATAAGGACTTGGTGTTCGCGGCATCTTGAGAGGATTTGTCGTAATGTGAATATCTGGTCCGTCGTTGACCGTCCCTCCATGAAGCCGATCTGATGGCTTCCCACGAATCGGTTAGCTTGTGGCGTTAGGCGGCAGAGTAGGATTCGGAACAACACTTTGTAGGCAGCATTGAGGATAGTGATCGCTCGGTAGTTCTCACAGTCCAATTTGTCGCCCTTCTTGTAGATGGGGCATATTACCCTCTCTTTCCACTCCTCCGGTAGCTGTTCTGTGTCCCAGACCATCCCGGACCATTAGTCGGTGTAGGCAATCAGCCAACTTGTCCGGGCATCATTGGGAGTGGCTCCACCTCGTCGTTTGCTACGCCGGCAATGTAGCTTCTCCCACTGTTTTAGTCTGCTGCAAGTGCGCCGTTCAGATGTTCATCAAAATGTTTCCAAAAGTCTGACAAAAGTCCAAAAAGTCTGGAAGATCCAGAAAAAAATCTGGAAGGTTTACATCACTGGCCGCATGTGATCTTTCCCACTATTGATCTCTCATGTTTCTCTATCACACCCCATCGACTCGGGATTTTAGCCGAGCGAGCACATGGTCGATTGCTTCGGATATTATGTAATGAAACAATATTGATTTCAACAGGGCAACACCTCCCTGTGTAACTGGTCTGCTCGCAACATTGAGCAGCACTGATTGCTGCTTCATCTTACCGTAAGATGCGGCAAACTCGAAGCATTCGACCATGTGAGATCAATAGTGGGAAAGGTCACATGCGGGATATACATGGTGTTTTGATAGAAGGTCCAGCAGTTGATCGGCAGAGCTAGACGTGTACGCTCGTGTCGGTCGATTCTATCACGTTCACCGTGGTGAAATCGGCTAACGCACCGTTGTACTGAAGCGGAGATTGCGGGTTCAAGTCCTGCCGGTGAGCCGTTGTATCTTTTTCGAAAAATTCATGATATTTACGGCTTATGTTCTATCTTTCTTCTATACCTCATGTTTCTCTAATATTTTCCATCACCTTCGAAAATTAGAACTTTTGTGTTTCCTGGGAATGATGCAGCATCGTAGCCATGATTTGGTCCACACATGAACGACCGGCACAGCTGGTTTCCGTCAGAGGGTATCGGAGATTTTCACTTGGATTCTGTTCAGGATACTTTGCAGAGTACTTTAAGCGTTGTTCATATCAACGTTAAGCCACGCTAGTTACCACACTCTATCAGGCAGGTATCCCTTCTTCGGGACCTTCATAAGGATACCCTGCATCCAATCGGCCAGAAACTTTTCAGTCTCTAAGATGACACCAAATAGGCGGGGCAACATTCGGCCGACAATGCAGGGTCGGCTTTGAGCATCTCAGCAGGAAATGCAATTGATTCCAGAACGTTTGTGGAACTTTATATCGTCGTTTCCATCTCGGCTACGTGCTGCGGGTTTTGTTGACCATCGCTATTCGGAATCTCGAAAAGTTGCTCGAAATGCTCAGTCTAATGTTTGAGCCGATCTGTCATACCATAAACGGATATCTCCATTGAAGGCACCTCTTTTTCCCTCTTTGGTTAGGAAGCTTTTCCAGGCTCTCTTGTCTTGTTTATCAAAAGTTAAAATAATTTCAGTGTTTGCAGACATGACGAGAAACTTAATATAAATAAAAACAAAACTAATATTACAAACTTACCAATATTTTTCTTGCAACTTTCCAGATACGCTCTGCCCTTCCTAACACCCGGACTTCCATTCATCCCGACGATCGCCATCACCGTCAACATCTACCTGATATTCAAGCTAAGCATCCTAACGCTGGTCCGCTTCACGGTGTGGATGTCCCTGGGCCTTATCATGTACTTCTACTACGGAATCACGCACAGCTCCCTGGAGAATCCAAACGAAGAGTTCGAACTGACGGTGGATAGCAACGGGGCCGCGGCAACAGGATCAGGACAAGGCGGCGGCGCCAGTCAACCCACCCCGAATCTTAAGGTTCCTTCCCATCGGGATCAGACGGCTGTTTGGGACCGGCACGGGTACGAAAACCGGATGGCCACGAATGACGATGGGGAACTGCAGTGGAGTGGTGCCACCAACAGTTGGAACCCAAGCGATGCGTGGGGCGATACGACCATCTACGATCCACCTCGTCAGCAACAGCAACAGCAACAATCCTCGGGACCACGTCCCGGATCCACCAACATATTCCAGCCTCCTCCACCAACGACGAAACCGGCGGCGACGTCCCAGCAGCGACCGGAAGTAAAGAAGGACGGCTTCGGACTGTTCTATCAGGAAACGTCGAGTTTTCCCACGTGGGACGACTAAATTTTGGCCAAACCAAACCAAAAAAAAGGAAACAGATGAATCCGATTAATCTCAAAAACCGTTAACCGAGAACGCCCAACGTCTAAAAGTAGTTGTACAGAAAAGTTATACTTATACATATACAAAACCACAAACAATCGAGTACATTCATATATACATAGGATACCACATACATACTTACTATATATCGATCCGAGAGCACGAGATAGCATCCGGAGGACTGAACGCGCGGTGAAACCTTAAACACGGGAAAGCAATCATCACCCATCATTAACTTACGTACATACATATATCTGAGCAGCTGTTGTTATCATTATTACATCGTTAGAGGATATCGCCATCATCATCATCCGTAGTAATCTCTCGACCCCCCCAGCTAACGCCTGTATGTATGCAACAACAATATGACAGACCGCAGCAGCTCGGCAGCGCCGCGCATAATTAATTACCCCCTTCTGTGACATTTACATAGCGACGACGACTCAAGAAATGGTGCATTTCCGGTCCGCGAATCATCACTAGGCTAGGGACACATGCTGGACAAGTTGTTGAACAACATAACTCGGAGAGATAACGGCGAAGCTGCTTCGCAAAATGCTTCGAAGGCTTTTGTCTATCGGTCAGCTCACATGGACCATCAGCCTTACCCTACACACATTGAATTGGCAATTAACTTCTGATACTTTCGGAAAACATTCCAACTTTCCATTCCAACGACAGCAAACTAGTTATTCCCACCCGTGAAAATTAACCGTCCAAGCAGAGGTTGACCGCAATGGCCCTAATTGGGTAAAAGAGCCGGTATCATAAAATTGTGGTTTTCCGGAAGCGTCAATTGTGTGGACTGTAATTGATGCCGCATTTTTTTCTTTTTCCCCTACTCATTTGGCGAAATTAAATTTGTGTCAATGGCATAAACGGTTTTCATATCGGAATGTTAGCTGTTCAGAGTTTGTACATTGAAACTAGAAAGCAAAAGTATCGAGGTTTTTTTCTTTATAATTTTAAATGGTTCGGAGTAGAAAGCTGTTTTCAATTCCCGAATCTCAACCTTAACTTGATCATTGAGATCTTTTTCTGAACTCTGATTATGAATTTGATTTTACAAACTGTTCTTCAACTTCAATCTCGAATTTTTAATCTCAATTCTTTATCTGAATTTTGTAAATACTTAAATTCGATTTCTGGATTTGAGTTCTGACATTGAAATTGATTCCATTTTCGATAATTTGGGATAGAATTTCAATTTCGAACTAGGAACTCTTTTTCTGGAGTTATCGACTGTGATTTGATTTTCGTTAGTTGTTGAATGGCGAACTAAGTCTTCGACTGAGACTCTGACTCAGACTGAGTTTGCCCTTCAACAACCAACGAACTCTTTTTTGAAAGTCGGATTCGGAACTCGTATTCCAAATTCCAAATTCGGATTCGAACTTTGGATTTGGAATTTGGAATTCGTAATCTTTAAGAAAGTTAACCACCGTTCAATTGGTTTCTGAAAATTAATTTTCGACATATCGGTGAAAATGTACATATATTCTTGACGAAAAAATATCAGAATTGAAAATTGATAAAGATGTTTAGAAAGAAGAAAATTTTCAGATTTTGAAAAGATCGCAAGAACATTTTTTCGAGGAAAACTTACACGCTCATATTTTATTAACCATTAATGACTTTTCTTGAACCATTTCATGCGATTTCAGAAAGAACTGCCATAAATGTTGATTTTTAACCGTAGTGTACGGTTCAATTTTAAGCATTCCAAAGTTCTAACGGAAAAATTATAAAATGGTTAAATTTCAACCGCAATATGTTACAATATAGTGGCCATCTTTGGACGCACAGTTCGCTTGTTTTTCTTACGCGCTGCCGGCTGAGTTCAACTGAATTTAGTTGGTTGATGGAGTGTACAGCTCCAGGAGTATTAAATATTTGATAACAATACGGGTAAGCATCGGCTGAAATCAACTAATGAAAAATAAAAATAATTTTTTGAATCAACGCGGAACTAACCGATATTTTTTCTACTGAACAGAACAACCAGAACCTCGGCAGAAAGCTCTGAAATAGCTAGCTGTTTTTAGGGAGAATAACCGATCGGCTCTAGGATTTGGATCAGGTGCTTCCAGTCAGAAAACAGGAATGGTAGATGGCAGCAATACCAACGATAGCGATGCGGAAGGTGACTGCTTAGAGCAAAACAAAAAATAAGGTTGGCACTCAAATTCGGTTTTTGCTTTGCCATTTCAGAAATGACCAGCAGAGCGCTTCCTCCGAGTCTGTCCGATTCGAAAAACTCAGTAGAAACCCGACACTGAAAAAAGAGAGCAGTGGGCGCAGGATCAGGTACATTCATCGGGAAAAAGGCAGTAGCGCTTATCCGGAGTGGTGGCAGCAGTGACCGACTGAATACCTGAGAACCATTTAATCGACGGGTTCCTCACTTCATATCTTCTTCATTGCCAGCATCCGATTGTGGAGGTTACCGGAACAAGTTCATAATGGAACCGTTTTTATTAACCAATAAAAGATCATACGAAAAACTCTCAGATTAATTCGATCCTGTTCGGTGAATATTTCCCTTAATCATTAGATTTTAAGCAAAAAAAAAACATAGAAACCAAGGAAATTCCCTCCAATTTCTGCAAATTTGCACTTTTTGATTATGCTTGAAAAATAACCATAATCCAAGTTCTCCTTGAAATCTCATTTTATGAGTATTCACGGTAAAGTCATAAAATGAGTTAACCCGGGAAAACTATCATTATGGTTATTTTTCAAACATTAATGGTTTAGTCTGGTTCTGCGTGTACTAACGTACACCACACTTTACCTTACAAAATTTCATAATTTGGGTTCTACTTCTCCTAAATAATGAAATGTTTCTGGGTAAAGTATGGTGTACGTTAATTTTCCTCCCAAAAATGCTCTTTCGCTCTTTCAAAATCTGTAAATTTTCTGCTAACCCAGCAACGTGAAATCGTTTCAGAAATGATAACTTAAGTCCTTTTGCGAATCGCAATTCCAACTGCATGGTAAAAAGTTCGTTTAAAATGTCGTCTTAAGTTAGTTTTAATCGGATATGATATAAAGTCCGCCATGTTTGTAAATTTTAAAATAATTTTGCTCCCGCGCGGGCTTCAAGTGAGAAAATCATCGTCATGTTATCTCTGGAACAGCAAAATATTGTATGAGAGCAAAATATTGCGCTCTCTTGCATTCTTCCGATAGGTACGAATAAGGTAACGGATAACTCCCATTTGGTGTAGTTTTCGTCGTTTAAGAAAGACATGATTTTTTTGTATTTATATTGACTCCACTTTGGTATGAAAATGCAGTTTTTTCAACTTTCATACGATCTTTTTATAATGTATATAGAACGTATTTCAAAACAGCATAAGAATAAAGCTACAAAAATGTTTGCTGGGAACTTTCCTATCTTTCTTTATCAATTTTCAATTCTGATATTCTTCTTCAAGAATATACAAATCCACCGATATGCCGAAAATAAACTTAAAGAATTCGAATTTGGAACCGGGTTCCTTAATTCTGGCTTCGAATTCCGCGTTTGAATTCGAATTCGGAAAACGCTGTCGGAATAAGGACTCGAAAACGAGAGTCGGAATTCGGATTAGAGTTCGGAATTCAGATCAGAAATTCGGATTTGGAATTAGGATTTTGAACTTGAATTCCAAGTTCGGATATGGAATTTAGATTCGGGGAAATCGTACTCGGAATTCGTATGTGGAATTCTTATTCGAAATAAGGATTTTCGGATTTGAATTCGGATTCGGAACTCGTATTCCAAAGCCAAATTTGGAATACGTATACGAAAATTAGATATAGGATTCGGAATTGGGATTCGAAATTATGATATTGGATTTCGAGTTTGAATTAAGATTCGGAAATCGCTGTCGGAGTAAGGATTTGGAATTTGGATTCAATTTTGGAATTGGGTTTCTGAACTCGGATTCGAAGTTTGGATACGGAATTTACTTAGATTCGAAAATCGTACTTGGAATTCTGACGTGGAATTCGGATTCGAAGTTTGATTTTCGAAATTGGAATTCCGGAATAAAGATTCTGGAATTAGAGTCTGACTTCGGATTTTAGTTCGGAATTCAGAATAAGAAATTCGGATATAGAAATAGGATTCTGAAATCGAATTCTAAGTTCAGATATGGAATTTCGATCCGAAGAAATCGTACTCGAAATACGGACTTACATTCGGAAATTGAACTCCAAATTCTAACGTGGAATTCAGATTCGAAATTTGGATTTTCGGAGTGGCAATTAAGCTTCGAAACTCGAATTTCTTAGTTACATTCAGAATTTGGAAGTCGGAATTTAGATTCCAAATCGAAAAATAAATCAGAAATTCGTATTTTCTAATCGGATTCTGAACTCGAATTCGAAGTAAGGATACGGAATTTTGATCCGAAAATCGTACTCGAATTCTGACGTGGAATTCGGATTCAAAAATTGGATAGTCGAAATTGGAATTCGGATTCGAAAATCATATTCCAAAGTCGAATTCGAATTCGGAAATTCGATTGAAAATCCGGAATTGGGATTTTGATATTGAATTCCAAGTTTGAATTAGAATTTGGAAATCGCTATAAGAATAAGGATTCGTAATTTGGATTCAAGTTCGGAATTCAGATCAGAAATCCGGATTTGGAATTAGGATTCTGAGCGATTTTCGGTATTTGAATTTGGTTTCGAAACTCGTTTTTCAAAGTCGAATTAGGAATTCGGATTCGCAAATGCGTTTCGGAAATCGGAATCGGGATTCTAAATTGGGGTTAGAAATTCTGATATTGAATTCCGAGTTTGAATTATGATTCAGAAATCGCTATCGGAAAAAGGATTCGGAATTTGGAATCGAGTTCGGAATTGAGATCAGAAATTCGGCTTTGGAACTAGGATTCTGAGCTCGAATTCGAAGTTTGGAGCTGATTTTAGATTCGGAAATCGTATTCAGAATTCGAGCTTGGAACTTGAATTTGAAATTTGGATTTTCGGATTTGGAATTCAAATTTGAAATCGTATTCAAAAATCGGAAATGCGATTCAAAATTCTGATTTTAAATTCCGAGTTTGAATTAGGATTCATAAATCGCTGCCGGAATAAGGATTCGAAATTCGAGTTCGGAATTCAGATAAGAAATTCGGATTTGGAACTAGGATTCTGAACTCGAATTCGAAGTTTGGATACGGAATTTAGACTTGGAATTCCGAGTTTGAATTAAGATTCAGAAATCGTTGTCAGAATTAGGATTCGGAATTCAATTTTTAGTTCGGAATTCGAATTCTAGTTCGGAATTCAGATCTGAAATTCGGATTTCGAACTAGGATTCTGAACTTCGAAGTTCGGATACGGAATTTAAATTTGGGGAAATCGTACTCGGGATTCGAACGAAATTTGAATTTTCGGAACTGGAATTCGGATTCGGAAATCGTATTCCTAAGTCAAATTCGTATTTAAAAGTTTGATTTGGAATTCGCAATTGGGATTCGAAATTCTGATATCGAATTCCGAGTTTGAATAACGATTCGGAAATCGCTGTCGGAAAACGGATTCGAAATGTGGATTCGAGTTCAGAATTAAGATCTGAACTAGAATTCTGAATTCGAATTCGAAGCTCGGATATGGAATTAGGATTCTGGGAAATGATACTTGAATTCGAACGTGGAATACGGATTCGAAATTTGGATTTTCGGAATTTGAATTCGGATTTGAAACTCGTATTCCAAAGTCAAATTCGGATTGGAAAATTCGATTTGGAACTCGGAATTCGAATTCTTAATTGGTATTCGAAATTCATATATTGAATTCCGCGTTTGAATTAGGATTCTGAAATCTGGATTCGAGTTCAGAATACAGATCAGAAATTCGAATTTGGAATTAGGATTCTGAACTCGAACTCGATGTTCGGATACGGAATTTAGATTTGGGGAAATCATAATCGGGATTCGGACGTGGAATGCGTATTCGAAATTTGGATTTTCAGAATTGGAATTCGGATTTGGAACTTGTATTAAAAATCAAATCCGGATTCGAAAATTCGATTTGGAATTCGGAATAAGGGTTCGAAATTCTGATAATGAATTTCGAGTTTGAATTAGGATTCGGAAATTGAAGTCGAAATTCGGATTTCAGTCCGGAGTTCAGATCAGAAATTTGGATTTAGAATTAGGATTCTGAGCTCGAATTCGAAGAGCAAATACGGAATTTAGATTCGAGGAAATCGTACTAGGAATTCGGACGTGGAATTCGGATTCGAAATTTGGATTTTTTTTATTGGAAATCAGATTCGGAACTCGGATTCCAAAATCGAATTTTCGATTTTCGAATTCGAATTTCGGAATTGGGATTCGAAATTCTGATATTGAATTCCGAGTTTGTCTGAAAAAGGATTCGAATTTTGATATTCAACATTTTGATACAGACAAAAATTCGGATTTGGAACTAGGATTCTGTAGATTTGGGGGTTTGTACTCGGGATTCAGACGTGGAACTCGGATTCGAAATTTAGATGGATTAGGAACTCGTCATCCAAAGTAAAATTCGGATTTGAAAATCCGATTTGGAGTTCGGAATTATTATTCTAAATTCTGATATTGAATTCCAAGTTTAATTAGGATTCGAAAAACGCTGTCGGAATAAGGAGTTGGAATTCGGATTCGACTTCAGAATACAAATTAGAAATTTGGATTTGGAATTAGGATTCTGAACTCGAATTCGAAGTTCGGAAACGAAATTTACTTAGATTCGGAAATCGTATTCGAAATTCGGGCTTGAAAATTGGATTCGAAATTCAGATTTCCAAAATTCGAATTCAGATTTGAAACTCGTATTCGGAATTTGGATTAGGAATCCAGATTGGAAATTCGAATTGGGAACTCGGAGTAAGATTTGGATTAGGAATTCGGATTCGACGTTCGATACCTGAAATTCATATTTTTGAATCGAAATTCGGAATTCAGACTTTATTCTAGAATCAAATTCGAAATTTGAATTCGGAATGCAGTATCGTAATTCGAAACATAAACAAGGCTCTTAATTCCGATTCGGACTCAAAATTAGTGTCGGAATTCGGATTCAAGTTCGGAATTCAGAAATCGTACTCGAAATTCGGACTTCCATTCGGAAATTGAATTCGAAATTCTAACATGGGATTCGGATTCGAAATTTGGATTTTCGGAATAGCAATTCGGCTTCGGAACTCGAATTTCTTAGTCACATTCAGAATTCGGAAGTCGGAATTTAGATTCAAATTCGAAAAATAAATCATAAATTCGTATTTTCAATTCGGATTCTGAACTCGAACTCGAATCGTACTTGGAATTCTGACGTGGAGTTCGTTTTCGAAATTTGGATATTCAGAGTTGGAATTCGGATTCGGAACTCGAATTCTAAATCAAATTTGGAATTTGGAATCAAAAATTCTATTTGGAATTCAGGATTGGGATTCAAAACTCTTATATTGAATCCGAGTTTGAATAAGCATTCGGAAATCGCTGTCGAAATAAGGAGTCGGAATTCGAATTAAGAATTGGGATTCTTGGTTCTGATTTTAAATTCTGCGATTGATTGAGAATTCGGAAATCGCTGTCGGAATAAGTTTTTGGAAATGGAAGTCGGAAATCGGATTTGAGTTCGGAATTCAGATCAGAAATTCGGATTTTCAATTAGGAGTCTGAACTCGAATTCGAAGTTCGAATACGGAATTTTGATCCGAAAATCGTACTTGAATTCTGACGTGGAATTCGGATTAGAAATTCATATTCCAATCATATTCCTAAGTCACATTCGAATTTGAAAATTCGATTCAGATTCCGGAATTGGGATTCGAAATTCTGATATTGAATTTAGAGTTTGAATTAGAATTCGAAAATCGCTGCCGGAATTTGGAATCGAGTTCAGAATGCAGATCAGAAATTTGGATTAGGAATTAAAATTCTGAACTCGAATTCGAAGTTCGCATACAGAATTTAGATTCAGAAATCGGATTCGAAACTCGGGCTTGGAGTTTGGATACGAAATTCCGATTTTAGGATTTCGAATTCAGATTTGAAACTCGGAACTTCGGAATCCGAATTTGGAATTGGGATTCGAAATTCTGATTTCGAATTCTGAATTTGAATTAGGATTCGGAAATCACTGTCGGAATCAGGAGTCGGAATTCGGATTCGAGTTCAGAATACAGATAAGAAATTCGGATTTGGAACTAGGATTCTGAACTCGAATTTGAAGTTCGGATACGAAATTTAGATTTGGGGGAATCATACTCGGAATTCTGACGTGGAATTTGGAATTGAAATTGGGATATTCGGAGTTGGAATTCGGATTGGGAATTCGAATTCCAAAGTCAAATTCAAATTCAAAAATTCGATTTGAAATTTGAATTCGGAATTGGAATTGAATTCCGTGTTTGAATTGGGATTCGGAAAATTGTTTTTTTTTTGTAAATTCTTTATTTGAAACGGCTCATACCTTTAGGCTTTAAGGAGCCAAACTCGTTTTGTTTGATTACAGTTGTTTGCTTATATCTAGTTCACTTTTTAAGAAAAAAGAAGATAGATAGGGAAATATGAAAATAAAAAGAATTATAGACGAAGATCAATAGCTTTTAGGAAAAGGTATATTTCGAACATGTAGTCCAAGTCTAACAATCGGAAAATTGTTGTCGGAGAAAGTATTAGAAATTTGGATTCCATTTCGGAATACAGACCGAATTTCGGATTTCTAACTAGGAATCTGAACTCGAATTCGCAGTTCGAATACGGAATTTAGTCAAAGTCTCGAACTTTTGATTCGGAATTCGGAATTTGGATACGAAATTCTTATTTGAAATAGGATTCGCATTTGAATTTGGATTTCGGAAATCGCTGTCGGAATTTGGATTTGAGTTCGGAATTCAGATCAGAAATTCGGACTTGGAATTGGAATAATGCCGAAATCCGAGTTCGAACTTCGAACACGGAATTTAGATTCGAGGAATTCGTACTCGAAATACGAACATGGGATTCGAAATTTGGACCTTCGGAATTGAAATTCGGATTCGGAACTTGTATTCCCAAGTCCAATTGGAAATTCGGATTCGAAAATTCGATTCAGAAAACGGAATTGGGTTTCGAAATTCTGATATTGAATGTCGGATTTGGATTCAATTTTGGAATACAGACAGATTTCGGATTTGGAACTAGGATCCTGAACTCGAATTCGAAGTTCGGATACGGAATTTAGATTTGAGGAATCGTAAAAATTCTGATGTGAAATTCGGATTCGAAATTTGGATTTTTGGAATAAGAATTCGGATTCGAAAATTCGATTTGGAATTCAGAATTGAAATTTGAAATTCTGGTTTTGAATTCCGAGTTTGAATTAGGATTCGGAAATCGCTGTCGGAATAAAGAATCGGAATTCGTATTCAAGTTCAGAATATAGATCAGAAATTCGGATTTGGAATTAGGATTCTGAACTCCAATGCGAAGTTCGGATACGAAATTTAGATTTGGGGAAATCATACTCAAAATTCTGACGTGGAATTCTGATTTGAAATTTGGATATTCGGAGTTGTAATTCGGATTGGGAACTTGTATTCCAAAGTCAAATTCGGATTCGAAAATTCGATTTGGAATTCGGAATTAGGATTCGAAATTCTGATATTGAAACTCGAGTCTGAATTAGGATTCGGGAATTGAAGTCGGAATTCGGATTTCAGTCCGGAGTTAAGATCAGAAATTCAGAATTAGGATTCTGAACTCGAATTCGAAGAGTGAATACGGAATTTAGATTCGTGGAAATCGTACTCGGAATTTGGATGTGGAATTCGGATTCCAAATTTGGTTTTTTGGAATTGGAAATCAGATTCGGAACTCGTAATCCAAAGCCAAATTTGGATTTCAGAATTCTAAATTCTGATATGGAATTACGAGTTTGAATTAGGATTCGAAAAACGCTGTCGGAATAAGCATTTGGAATTCGGATTCCACTTCAGAATACAAATTAGAAATTTGGATTTAGAATTAGGATTCTGAACTTGAATTCTTGAAAACTGATTCGAAATTTGGATTTTCGTAATTGGGTTTCAGATTTGAAACTCGTATTTGGAATTTGGATTAGGAATTCAGATTGTAATTCGAATTGAGAACTCGGTGTAAGATTTGGATTATGAATTCAGATTCTAGGTTCGATATTTGAAATTCAGATTTTGTAATCGAAATTCGGAATTCAGACTTAATTCTATAACCAATTTTAGAAATTTGAATTCGGAATGCAGTATCGAAATTCGAAACATAATCCTGGCTCTTAATTCTGATTCGGACTCAAATTCGGGATCGAGAATGGATTTCGAAAGTCGCTGTCGGAATAAGGATTCGGAAATTAGAGTCGGAATTCGGATTCAAGTTCGGGATTCAGATCAGAAATTCAGATTTGGAATAAGGATTCAGAACTGGAATTCGAAGTTCGGATACGGAATTTACTTAGATTCGAATATCGTACTCGGAATTCTGACGTGGAATTCGGATTCGAAATTTGGATTTTCGGAATTGGAATTCGGATTCGGAACTCGTATTCCAAAGTTAAATTCGAAATTTGGTTCGAAAATTCGATACAGAATTTAAGGTTCTAATTCGGAATTCAAATTCGGGATGCAGACGTGGAATTGGGAATTGAAATTTGGTTTTTCGGATTTGGAATTCAGATTTGAAACTCGTATTCGGAAATCGGAATTGGGATTCAAAATCCTGATATTGAATTACGAGTTTGAATTAGGATTCGGAAATCGCTGTCGGAATAAGGAGTCGGAGTTTGGATTCTAATTCATACAGATCAGAAATTCGAATTTGGAATTAGGATTCTGAACTCGAATTCGAAGTTCGGATACAGAATTTAGATTCGGAAATTGTACTCGGGAGTCGGGCTTGGATTTTGGATTCGTAATTTGGATTTACGGAATTGGAATTCAGATTTGAAACTTGTAGGTATTCGGAATTTGGTTTAGCAAATCCAATTAGGAATTTGGAGCAAGATTTGGAATAGGAATCCAGATTCGAGGTTCGCTATTTGAAATTCGGATCAGGGTATTCAGACTGGGGATTCGGAATTTGGAATTCGGATTTACATTGAAAAATGCTTTTCGGCTTTCAGTCTATTTAAGTAGCAAAAAACGACTCTTTATTCAAGGTTTCAATCCACATAGAATTTTTTTTGGATCCGTAACTCGAATCCAGAATTCTGTTACAGAATTCAGATTTGAAATACGGATTTCGGACTCGGAATTCAGAATATGAAATATTGACTTAGAATTCGGAGTCGGAATTCCAAGTTGGAATTCAGAGTCGGAATCAGAATTCGAGGTTCAGATTCGAAACGCGTATTCGGAATTTATATTCGAAAATCTTATTTGGGATTCGGATTCTCGTATTCGGTATTCGGATTCGGAATTCAGATTTGGAAAGGTTTCCGAATTTGCATTCAGAATTCTGAATCCGGAATCCGGACTAGGAATTCGGAATTGGAAATTAAGATTAGGAATTTGGACTTGGAATTTGAATTCGAAATATAGATATTCGGAATTCGGATTACAAATTCAGATCGGGAATTGGGAAATCAAAGTAAGATAGAGATTAGGAATTCAGATTCGAGGTTCGATATTCGAAATTCGGATTAGAAACTCGGATTTTGGAATCGAAATTCGAAGTTCAGACTTGAAATTCGGATTTTAATTGAAATGTGCTTTTCGGATTTCAGTCCTTTTTAGCTACAAAAACGACTCTTTATTCAAGATTTCAATCCACATAGGATATTTTTTCGGATCCGCAACTCGTATTCGAAATTCGGATACAGAATTCAGATTTAGAATTCGGATTTCGAACATGGAATTCAGAATATGAAATATATGTTTCGAATTCGGAGTCGGAATTCTAAGTAGGAATTCTGAGTCGGAATCAGAATTCTGAGTTCAAATTCGAAACTCGTATTCGAAACTTAGTAAGTTTAATCAGAAATTCGAGTTCAAATTCAGAATTCCCAAGCAACCAAAAATCCCATAAAACAAGTACGATAGAGCTAAGTCAGCTGCATCATTGGTCTGGAGTACGTTCTGTGCAGCTCAAAATTCAAGTTCTTATTGATACTTTCAAGTTACACAGCCAGTCTCTCTCTATCTCAAATTTATCCTAGGCATCAGTTTATATCACCTTCTCTTGTTCAGACTCAATTTTTAACTTCATAATTTCGAGTTACAATTCGGAGTCGGAACTCAGGAGTTTTCGGAAGTTAAAGTCTACATTATAACTCTGATTCGTGATTTGGGATTTGGTCTCGGAATTCGGAATTTGATTTTGTATTCGGATTCAAAGCTCCGAGCTCCAAGTCACAGTTCGAAGTTGGAATTACGAGTCGGATGTGGAAATCGGAGTCAGAATCATAATTCGGAATTTATATTAGGAAATCGTATTTGAAAATCGGAATTGGAATTCGGATTTGGCATGTGCATTCGGAAATTGTATCTGGAATTCAGATACAATCCGGATTTGAAATTCCTATTCGGGAATTCGAATTTTGGACTCAAAATTCGGGTTTTAAAATCGGTTTCAGAATTCTGCGTCGGAGTTCCAGGTCGGAATTACAGTTTGGAGTCCGTATTCGGAATTCAGATTTTGTCTTCTAGATAGGAAATCAGATTTGCTTTAAATTTTGAATCTGGAATCGTCAACTGAATGTTGAATCTGAAATCCCAGTTTTAATTTATAATTTCCACTCAGCAATCCAGTACAACACAATTCCAAAAATCTAAGAAATTCCTCATCCTTCGAAGCCATTTTGCAGCTTTTCTCCAAAACTTGCCCCTAATCTACTGAACAGCCCAAGTCGTCAAGATAAATGTATCAGATTTCTTCCAGAACTTTCACTTATTTTTCAATTTCCAAACTCCATCCTCTTTTTCATGTAAGGAAGAAGAAATCTTCAGTCACACTACAAAAATATCGCTGGAATCATGGGATTGCATCTAATCTGTCATTTCCCAAAAAAAAAATACAAAAAATGCAAATGTGATAATCTCTGCAAAGAATAAAAATCGTTACATATCCTTAGTTAGTTCAATCAATTTAAGACAAACTCGTTGCTTTCTGTAGTTGTTGCTTTACTGACTAGTATAATTTAGTTAAAAATCATTAAACAAATGGATGAGTTTGAGATATACATTCTAATGACACTATAGAATCTGAACAAAAAACCAAAGAAATGATGAAACTCTCTATACAATCTCTTTACTGTAGTTTCAAATTGATTTACTTGAACAGCAGAGAAACTAAGCGATTTGAGTAATTTTCAAAGAGTTATATAAAAATAAAGATTAGGTTACGATACAAAACAAATTCACAACATAAACAACGTTCATATAATCATGAGAAACATTTAAAACAAAAAAAAACACATTCACGAATAGGCACTGTAAAAATGTTCACACGTTAGCATTATTCATCTTCTTAAAGTTTAAAAAGCGACAGATCGTAGAGCAAAGAGGTGTGTATTTAATGAAAGTTCTAGTGAAAGAAAATTTACGGAATGGAACATCAACTACTCGACCGGTTATTAGATAGTTATCAATAGAAAATAAAGTTTTATCCAGAGAAAAAAGAGTTTAAAAAATTACTGAACATCCATAGGTGACGACGGACGAGATGGCACAAAAATTAAATATAAAATGGCTTATCGTTAGAAAAAAAATTGTTGATTTGTCTAAGACATTACCAATTTCATTCAGAGTATTTGAAAATTTTCCTATTTTTTAATTGCTTCAAAATGTTTTATAGGTTCATTTAAAATCACAAGCGCGATTTCTGTTTATGATTTCTAAAGTCGAAGCCAAACGCCAAATGCCATCGAGCACATGAATCAAGAACTGAATCTGTATGCATAGTGTATCGGGTGATAGGAATTTCAAACGACCAGTCGAAATAAAGAAAGGAATATGATTAAAAAAAAAAAGTCAAATATTATTAACAAAACGAGCGTTCTCAAACTAGTTTTTTTTTTCATGTGGGTCAAAAATGTAGGAACACAAAAACCACAGAAATCGATTGAACAAAGCAAGTAACGAGACGTATTATAATATTCGCTATTGAAAGAAAAACATTGAAAATAGACAAAAAAAAACTATCCCATAAACAAGCAACCGCGTTAAAACAGGATGAAACTATTAAGGTTTAAAAAAAAATAACAAAAAAAAGAATATATACATTAGGTGAAAACAGAAGGTTATAGCATCAGCATCTTTCAATGAATTAAGTGATATTTTACTGTTGATATTGTTGATTGAAGTGTATTTATTACAATTATTACGGTTGACGAGAGGATTGAAATGACAAAAATTCTGAAACAAAGCCGACGGAATCCGGAAAATACGCTATCGAAAATATTAACAAAAAATGAGTAACAACAGTAAGTTAGTTGTTAAAGAATGGTTCTGAATTGTCTCATGTACAGCATTATTGACAAGTGAAAAAGTTTACCGAAACTCAGAACACAATGTATTCTGAACGATTCAATAATGCATTGGAGTATTAGCTTGGGTGGTTTGTTGACACGGTGTTGTACAAATTACTTGTAATTTCTTTTTCATTAAGTGAAACATGTAACATTTTCCGTTTTCTACTTCCTAATCGTGCGTTTATTCAACTCGATCAACAGAACTATATCGAAAGAATTAGAAAAAGAATTCAAACCGAAAATTCAAAGAAAAAATACAAAGAAACAAAGACATTCAAACCAAACAAAAAAGTATATCAGTAGCAATCAAACTGAAATATATTTTAGCCCTCCATCTCTTCCACACACGATCCACCACTGAATGAAAGAACAAGAAAACATCAGACTAAGAGGATTTATTTCCAGTAAAATACATACACTTACAAACACACACACACGTTGTGCAAATTAATCAAGCTATTCTGGTTCGCAAACTTCGGGAGAAGAATCGCTGGGTAGTAGGAATGCTGGCAACACTATTTCTTTGATAATCATTCTTATTAAAAACTAGTGAAAATTGCATTTCCACATTTTTTTTCAGATGTTGTTTATTCATGTGTAAAATTTCATAACCCAAAGCTTACTATGATTCAGCTTCCCTTGGAAAATAGGCGGAGCTTTTATTACACCGAATGGGAGTTTAATACTTTTACTAACATACTCATCCTGCGTCGATATTCTCCGGCGTATAGGGCCGTGATAAAAGACCTCCATCGTTGACGAACCGGAGCCAGCGTCTTCACTTGGTCCCAGTCGAGGTTCTCGTCGACAGTTCGGATTTCTGGGTCTGCCTCTCCTTCGACGTCCTTCTGGATTCCGTTCAAGCACCTGTCTGAAATTTAGTTTTCACCTCTTCGCAGCGTGTGCTCAATCCATCTCCACTTACGTTCTCTAATCTTGATTTCTAGCGCCTTTTGATGACACCGGCGATGTAGTTCCACATTTGAAATCCAAGTGTCAGGCCACCAAACGCGAATAATACTCCGCAGCAGCTATTCACACATATTTGCAGTTTTCGAATCGTTACCGTGTGCACCAAGTTTCGCACCCGTATATCAATACGGATTTGACGTTTGAGTTGAGGATTAAAATTTTCGTTCGTTGAGTGATCTGTATGAACGCCAGATGTTTCGGAGACTCGCAAATGCAAATCGGGCCTTTCTGATCCGGGTTTCGATTTCTTTCTTGGAATAACCATCAGATGAAACCACTGGAAGCACTTCACTTTCTCAACTTGTTGCCCCACTACCATGAAACAAGAAGGATTTTCTGTGTCGATACCAATCGACTTGGTCTTTCCGACATTGATATTGAGACCTGCTGCCTTGGAGCTTTCGGTGAGGTCGTCGAATGGGCTCTGCGCATCCGCTTATCTTTGGGCTTATCAAGGTCATTCAGCTGCTCCATTGTTGAAGGATTCCACGGCAATCCTTCATCCGGTGTACAACCGATCGATCCAGTCAGGATTTCGTTCATTACGATGAGAAAAAGTAGCGTTAGTAAAATACACCCAGTCGGCAGGCGCCCCAGAGATTCGCTAAATTATCCCTTGGGTCGGCAAGCTTACTGATCTAATACCAAAATGCAGGGAATATTCGGAGGAAGAAACAACTCCACCTTCTTGCTTGAACTTTAATTTATTAGGGAGCACAATCTTCTTATTTCACTTCTTTGAATATAATACTTATTATGTACAATAATGGGTATCTGACCTGTTTACGACTACCACCTGGTACTGGTCTTTAGGTTGGTTCAACCTTGGGATCGATGACCCCACCTTGGACGCTGAACCAGGCACGGAGATGTCGAATAAGTGAGGCTGTCGCAGCCTAAATTGTAGCGTACCTGGCCCTACCTTGGGTGCTGAACCAGGCATGAAGATGTTGTTGGTTCGATCAAGTTCGCCAGTGGGAAATTCACCCGAATTAGTGACGGAGCATTGCGGCGAAATCAACGGCTGATTTAAATCTGTATAACGGTGGATTTAAATCCGGAAGCAATGGGGTTGTAACTATTGTAACGGTAGACGTAACCAAAGCGGTAACGGGTGGGCAATTGTGGGTTCGTTATTGAATCCGATTGAATGGCGACGACTGTAGCATTTTGATTTGGGCACCATTGATCTAAAGTTAAAAAAAAGACACTTGCCAAAACTCTAACGAACAAATTGAGAAACTCGAGGAACGTAAAAACCTGATCGTCGACCTCTGATGTGATCGAGCGTCTGCCAAAAACTCCCCAGTAAAAAAGTGATAAAAGGGCAGCAGTCAATGCGCGCGAGGATCATCCAGTCTCTGGGCCTTCTCCCGATCGGTCGAAAGTACGACCAAGTGCAGTGCTGTGCCATATTGTGTCGTGCCGTTTGGTTTCCTGCTTAGCTATACAGTTCTATGGTGGCCCTGCCGTGTTTTTCTGTTGACCGCGGCGGCTTGGTTTGGCAGCAATCTACTGCTGAGGCGATGATCGCGACCCGGGATGAAGAGCCGCGAGAGCGATCGGGGTGTCAAAGCCGTTCCACCCGTAATATTTTGACCGCTAAAAGCGGAAAAGGCAATTTTCATTGCCATTGCAAAAATAACGAAAAAGGTTTTAAAAATAAGTTCGAACGCTCTCGTCAGACGGAGTTTAAGACCAAAAGAGGCCGCGTAAGTTAAAATCGAGCCATTTGCTGTTTGTCGTGTTGGTAATTTAGCCCTGGTATTGAACAGAACACCAGCGGTCTCTTTATATTTTGGATTGGAGTCGGGATTCGGAGAATGCAATGAAGAATCCGGATCAGCCGTCGGAAGTCACCGAGAATTGATTCGTGAACGCTCACGTAGTGATTTTTTTTTATCAATTTGGCCAATTCTAGTTTTCACTGTACAGTTAATGCTAATAATAATGTAACCTTTGCACTTAGAAAGTGTTTTGAATATTGTGATTTTAACTAGTGTCCTATAATCAAGCTGCGGATCCACGACTTCCCGGTAGCCGCCGGGCAAACAAACGGAATTTTGGCAAATTTTGTTTAAAATTTGGCGCTTAAGCTGACGTTTATTTGAACCTTGTTTGGTCACATTATGACGTGAATCTGCTTCCAGTTTTTTCAACAAAAAACGTTACACGACTTAGCGGTGGATTGAAATTTGAGAATATTAATCGATGTCGATGGCGAATGTTTACCTGCTTTCCGAATAAGTGACTTCAAGCTTATCACAATATTCGAATTTCTTCCGTAGTTCTTTTGCCAACGTTCAAATTTGAAATGACGATGCCCGTTCATATAATATTGTAGTTTGCGGTCTCTGGTAATAAGTAGTGGAACCGGTGGTTTTGGCTGCGTGCTTTTCGCCTTCTGTTTGACGTTTTCGCCTTCCAGAGGATTAGTTCTGTAAAATTCCGCTTCGTGGCCATCTGGAAAATCTCCGGCTTCTATATATGCCACTTCGTATGTCCAACACACGCGAGACGATCTGCAGGCTCCGAGAGGCGTTGTGCTGAGCTGAAGCTTTATGAACGTTGTCGCCTGACTGTGTGTGGGCGAGATGGAGAGGGAGATAGGAAGAGACCCAAGGCTAATCTGAAAGCTAATGTCAAAATACCGAGGGGTAATCGAATGTAGTTAATGCAATTGAGTATGTAATTCATAAACTGCAAATCAACTCCTTACAAGTTCGACCCCTCTAAATACTCACTACTTATGCTTATGCTGATGATACATACACAGCCAGATCTTGTCAGCTTCCCGATTAGTATTTAAAGTACATTTACAACTTATACCGTATTTATTTTCTCGCCTCGTTCAGTGTTACACCATACCCGATAAAAACAAACACAAATGTGCAACACTGTCCGAATAAACAAACAGTTTGACAGCACCTAGTGGTGCACCAAAGTAAAACTAGTGCAACACTCGGCATAAACAAATACGGTATTAAATTACTCGGCCGGGCCCACTGTGCAGTATTGGACGCAGAGACAACTGAAACCAAGGGAGGAAAAAACGTGGACCATGATTATAAAATGTTTGAAAAATTCTCGTTGGATGCACATTTGCTAAAATTTACTGTGCTTCTTGATGTTGGCCCTTGTGAGTTCGTCCTTCTGTGGGTGGAAATCACGTTTTTTACACAGAAATCCAAAAAAGGCAATACAAATTGAGTTTTCTACTCGATTGCTTCATTCCAAAATTTTCTATATACCTATATATCGCATCAGAATGGTCATTCACGGATCAAATAACTTGTTGAAAAAAAACCGGCCCGGCTTGGGGATCAAACCCCGACCTTTATGGTAAAAGTCGAACACGCTGACACAAGACCACGCCTAGATGTTGTTCTAACCTAAACTAAAACTCGCAGTTCTGATATGATTTTGTAGCATACCTGCAGGCGCATCCGCCCATCCAGACAGTCAGCCAGCCAGGAAAAAAGCACCACAATGCACTTTTTGTGAGTTAGTAAATCCCGTTTTTAGTACTTTTGTGCCCTTTATTTGACTTAAGTCCCTTACAACGTACATATAAATAACTTTTGCAACTTTCAAGTTCATTAATGACTACATGAAGTTCACTCAAGGGAATTGGGCAATTGATTCTCTTTGTCAGCCATATATTGGCTGCTATTGCTTTCAAAGCCTTCATTCAAGTAAAATGTGACTTTTGGTTGCTTGGGTTACCGCCAATTGAACTCTAAGTAGCATAGAAAACTTTCGTAAACATTGTAAATTTGAAACCTGGAACATGATTTATAAAACGAGCTCAAAAAATAAAATCTCCTTTGCACTCCCCGAAAATTCTGGGGGGTCACCTCACGTCTCTTCATAAATTGATAAACGGTATTTCAGAATTTTCAAATTTTGTAGGCTGAAGTAGAAAAATGATATGCTCAGATGGCTTGTGATATAGCTCAGTTGGCAAGTCTGTTGTCTCCAGAGCCGATGTCCGCGAGTTCGAACCCAAGAGTAAACATCGAACACAGTTGTGTACCGGATAAGTTTTTCAATAACGATCCGCCAACTGCAACGTTGATAAAGTCGCGAATGCCATAAACATGGTAAAACGACTATAATCGAAACAAAAAAAAAATTCTCAGATAAAATCTCCCGGATTGCCCGAATAATTCAACCTGCTGAAGGCGAATGAAATCAACGGAGATTCTGGTCGAGTTCAAACAATGAAACATGCAATTATTGATTACTATGCGTTATCCACTAATTCAAGAAAAAATCACAATTTTACAGTTAGAAACAACTTCCGAAATTTAATTTTCACCGCGACGGAGCAAAAAAAAACCAACAAACCATCGCCTACTTCCTCAATCCCCAACTTACTAACTGCATATATAACTGCAAACTACAAACAAAATCGCTGAGACCTCTTTCCAGAGACTAGCAACACTTAGGTACACCTTGTCTGTAGCATCGTGATGTGGTCGTCACATGATCGTCCGGATCGGAATCCAGCTTGTTGCCGTCGAAATGTAGCATAAATTCTCATTTGATTGCCGCTCTATTTCAGCCAACGAAGACGCTTACGAGTTGACGCCATTAATGCGACTTACCGTTGGCGCTTCGAGCTGCGGGTTCTGTTGACCATTGCTATTTGTGACTCGAAAGAGTTGTTCGAAATTCTCTTCCGAACGTTCGAGCTGATCTGTTCGAGTTGACCTGCTCGGTCCTTCAGCGGCATTCTTGTATTAGTCCTTGCACCACTAAGAGCATCGGCAGCGGTAAGTGCTATCCTAGGTGTTAGCCCGGGACACATTCTAAGTCTTAATTTAGCTTAAGCTCATTTGCGGACCGGTAAGCGCTAAACTTATTTCCATTTTTGTCCCTTGTGTCGCATCGATAGGTGTTGTTGTTGTTTGTTGCTTTTTTCTTTTGTAAATTTTGCCAGCACCTGTCAAATCAGGAGCTGGTCGGTTTTCGAATTTTACTCCTGGGTTGCTTTTTTAACACCCAGAAGCAAGATAAAACCTGGCTTGAAACCTTGCGGTGCGCCATCGAATTGTCAAAATGGAGTGTTAATATAACTTTGACACCTGACCGCTGCTGATACTCTAAGGCGGCGAGAAATGTCATAAAGTAACCGGATATCTCCAATGGTGGCAGCTCTTTCTCCCTCTTCGGCTAAGGAGTTTGTCCAGGCTCTCTTGTCTTGTCCACAAGCTCGTTTAAATGCCTTTTTCAGCTTCGCATATCGTAAGCGGGCAGCTGCTTTGGCTGACCCGGTATATGCCTTCTCAATTCCGACTTTCGCCTTTCTCCGATCATCAACCATCCTCCATCCTTTTAATATATCAATGTAATGATTGGTTTGTATATTTGGTCAAAATATTCTCATATTCGTTATTTAGTTCATCGGCCTTATCGGTGAAAAGTGATCTCATTTTTAGTAGCAACGTCTCAAGAAAATGAAATTTTATAGATGAATAGAAAGTTAGAAGAACTGAATGATGGTGAAAATGAGCGAGTAGAATTTTATTAAGAAGCTTTATCATCACATACCAAATTTTTGTTCAGCACCGGCAACTACTGTGAAATGTTAGATAGAGTTGAATCTATCACCACACATTAGTAGGCCAAGTGTGCTTCGCTCCACAAACGAATCATATTCATAATATTTTATTTCATAAAATTGAAATGTTCTTACTAAACCGGACATTGTTTTTCACAAATAAGGCCGAAAAACTGTTTAAAAACATAACTTCTTATTTTCGAGATAAAAAAAGTGTGGGTAGCTTTCCTGTTGCCATATCGTTTTCTGAACCACCCAAGTTTGCCGAACACAGATCAAAAGCTTCTATCTTTATGCAGGGGAATCTCTTTCAAAACAAAAACTAGGAACTGCAACCGCCAGAATTTTTAGCCACATCTTTTACAATACAAACGACGACACTCACTAACTCACACCGAAAAAAAAATTGAACAACTATATCGGAAGCTATCAGAATGGCTTGCACATTTTCAAAAAAAAGGAGAAAAACTAAGTTTTAACTTTTCTAAGTGTGATATTTATCTATATACATACATATACTGAGAAAAAAATTATAAACAGACAAAAGAGAAAATAGCAGAAAAAATATTATATTGCATATTGCAGACTTATTAAAACTTCTATACATTACCGGAACACGACAACAGAAACTTCAACAACACCGTCAAATCATTATTCGTGTTCGACCGTATTACGATTATAAGCTAACTTCATCGATATACACATGAAATCACATTCCAGATAAAAGAACAACAAAAAAAATAAAGCAAAGTCTTACTGCTATCTGCATACGTCTACATTAATTAAACAAAGAGCGAAAACAGAGAGAGAAAAGATACAAAAAACTCACCGTACAAATCACAAGGCAAAATATAAAGATAGCAAATAACGAAACAAAACTATTAGAAGTATCTCAAAAGCAAATGCGCTAACGCGCTCCATAGAACAGCGTAAAGAAACAAAAAAAAGGAAGAGAAACAAAAACATAAACAATAAAACCACGAGGCGTAAGTTGCAAACAAGCAAAAAAAATCGAGAATCTAACCAAAAAAAAAGTCAAGATTGTTTCTCAATATAGTTAGCATATCTTTTCAAATTTTCCACGAATGAACAAAAAAAAAAGCGCATTCCAAATCTTCTAGGTGTCTGTATAATACAAAAACAAATGAAACAAAACAATACATAAGAAAAGTTGCATCTGACGATGAAAAAAAAACGAAAAGAATAAAGCAACACACACAAACAAACAAAACTTAACGCAATCCTAATTCAGAGCAGAGAAAAAAACCCTAATACATACGAATCCTTCAAGTGCGTTGGCGAAGCAAGCAAAATGGAAATCACTAGAGTATTAAACATGAATAAAGAAAAAAAAAGTAAAATCAACTCAATAAAAGCTTAGATCATTAAACTACTCCTACGAGATTGTTAAGAAATTCGTTGCGCTTGGTGTGGGATAAAAGTTTAAGAAACGTTCGTCGAAACAAAGAGTTAAAAAGAAAGAATGATCCATCCGGAAAGAAGGAAAAAAAAAAGTTTGTTAAATGATGGCGAGCGCGCGATAGAACGAATGTTGAAAGTCACACAGACAAAATAAGCGAAATGAAGAACGAGAGTTAGAAAATTTAAGAAAACCAAAAACAAAACTGTTGAACATGCAAACCAAACGTCACAAGGTGCGCTCGAAATGGGTAAAAATATCATTGCTGCGAGTTGAAAACTATTGAAGAAAAAAAAAAGGATAAATAAAAAATTAATGCAATAACAAACTGGCGGTGGTTTCTTTTGATGAAAGAAAATTTTGTTAAAAACTTTCCAGGTTTGGTCTCCAGCTTTTATGGAAAACGAGTCATTTGCCTATGCTTCTAAAAATATCAAAGATTCTACTCGTTTTTTGCAGAATTGAATAAAGTGTACAAAAAGAAAACTTTTATAAACCTTAATTTTCTTTAATTTAAACCTTACTTTTCACGGAAAATGTGAATTTCATTGCCTTGTACCTAGGTAGGAAGAATCTTCTCATGGGTAATAAGCTTTCTAACAGCTTTTTAACAACCAAAAAAAAATATTTCATGATATACCGTTAAAGTAAAAACTTTAGATTAAAACTTCTAGGGCTGATATGGAAGTGGATAACATGAAGGTCAAATTATTTGAATAAGAACATTAACAATACATATATTACCAGAAGGCTTCGGTAGTCTTTTGTTAACTTTTAGTACACAATCATTTTAATTCTCGAAATTTACAAAAACTTCTTAACCAAAAATATTAGAAATTTCAACGATTCTGAAAATCTTTAGACACCTCTATCAAGATTTTCTAAGAAACAGCATACATTAGATATGCTTAATGAAAAAATTCTGAGAATTCTTTAAAAAAAAAATTGATTCAACAATACAGAAAGTTTTGATACCTAATTTAAATCTACACTGCATGCATATGAGAAGGCATTAAAAACAGAAGGATATCGCTTGAACTCAGGGACATCGGCTCAGGAACAACTGACTTGTCACTAGCCGCTATCCTGAGTATCTTTTTTATGAAAGGTTTTATTAATGACACTTTACCATCCTTGTGACATTCGTGTATTAACCTGAAAATCGCTTTTTTCAATAAGCATAGCAATGATTGATTCAAGAAAATAGCATCATTTTGATTTGAATTTCACAACTGAACGAGTTTGAAGGCGTTATTCTGCGTCATATAACAGATGTGGCTCGTCAAATAAAAAAAATTGAAATTGATAATTGTTAATTGATAATTTTCCATAAAATTCTGCAAATGTCTAACAAACATTTTGGTAATAATAATTTTGGACCTCCTTTTTGCTGATCTCAGCGGCCATTTTGTTCCACAATCTCTTCATCTCCTGTTGCATCCCAAGTCGTCCTACATTCTTCTTTATCTTCAGCTTGACAATTGCCCAAAATTTCTCGATAGGGCGGAATTGAGGGCAGTTGGGTGGGTTGATTTCCTTTTCGACAAAGTCCTCCCGTTGGCCCGATTCCACTGTAGTACCTCTTTGCTGTAGTGGCATTTTGCCAAATCTGGCGAAAACTTTACTGGTGCTTTGTGAGATCTAATGTACGAAAAAAAAAACGTTTTTCAGGCACTCCTTCTTGTACATTTTGGAGTCCATGTTCTTATTTTTCAGAAAAACCGGGGTTTTCGCCCGCAGCTGCAAATACCTTGCCAGATCAAACACTTTCTTGCAAACTTTTCGGCAAAAACGAATTCGAACTTGCCGGGGACATCACCCGACCAGTGCAGTGCACCACTGCAGTGGTTTTATAGATTTTTTGGCAAGGAAGCTGCCCAAAATCCATCTTCATGTACGTTTCGTCATCCATGTGGATGCAACCGTCGAACTTCGTTGGAATCTTGTTGTATAACTTCCGGACACGTCCTTTGGCTACTACATTCTGCTTCAATGTCCGTTTTGGTTGCTTACTGGTCCGATAGGATCGTATTCCTTCGCACAGACGAATCCTTCTGACAGTGAACCGGTCGGCGTTAAATTTCTTGGCGATGTCGTAGTCCGATTACCCTGTGTTTGTCTTGATCGTTCTCAACACCTACAAATGCACTATGACGCTTGGTATGAACCTGCCGATCGATAGTATGCATCTCACGGTTCTAAGCTGGTTCAGAAATTATGTGGAGAATAGAATGCAACGAACAAAATATGGTTAATCTTACTTGCGATACAAAGAAAATAATCTAGGAGTTCCCCAAGGAAATGTATTGGGTCCCTTGTTATTTATATTGTACATCAATGACATGAAAATGTGCTTAAATCGCAGCCGTCTCTAGCTATTTGCAGTCGATTTCGTCTCCTATTGGAGTGAAAATGACCTAGAACTCGTTGTACAAAAAGTTAATGCTGATTTGAAAAATATTGCAGATTTTTTGAAACACAGAAAATTATGTCTAAATCTTGATAAAACCAACTGGATGATTACAGGAAATCGCAAAATAGGAGTATGCCCTAAGTTATTAATCGATGGTTGTGAAATCGAAAGGGTTCGTCAAGTCAAATACCTAGGAGTGCAAGTCGATGAAAAATTGAATTTTATAGCTCACATAGACTACACAACCACAAAGATTGCCGTGAAATATGGAGTACTTTGTAGAGTAAGTAGATACATATATGACTTTCTGGTCGAAAATAATTTACGTTAAAACTGTTATCATGCCACACTTCGACTATTGCGCTACAATTTTACTGCATGCATCTGATACACTAACAAAGCGCCTACAAAGAATTCAAAATAAGATCATGCGAGTAGTGATAAGATGTAATCGATACACACCAAGTACATTGATGCTCGACATACTTCAATGGTTGTCAGTGAAACAGAGAATTGCGTATAACAGTTTGATTTTTATATATAAAATGAAGAACGGAATGTTACCGGCTTACTTAATGGACGGTCTGCAGTACGGAAACGATGTACATTAGACTGAGTCGATTTGGGGTCATTTTTGAATTTCTCAAACCCTGGGGTCTTAAAAGCTTCGTTTTGGTCCAAAACTCATCCATGATTTTTTGCAGAATTTTTAAGTAACGTTTACATGAGTAAATTTGAACTTTTAGGTTTGTACGGGAAAATTGAATATTTTGTACTGAAAAATCAACATCATTTTTGTTTCTTCTGTGGAACCGAGCCTGCTTATGGTTTTTGTGCCAATTTAAAAATTCTTTAAAGGAAATTACCCGCTGAACAACTTTGTCGAATATTATAACTTCGTATCTTTTTAGACAAAAAAATTATTAGCTGTTTAACAGGTGTATGTCTTTTGGCATTAATGAACAAGAAATTCAATTGACACCACTGCTGGGTGCCTAGCGAAGTATTGCAAACCACTTTTCATGCCATACTTCGTGTAGCACAAGCAGTGGTGTCAATTGAATTCATGGTTAGTTAGGATATTCGACAAAGTTATTCAGCGGGAAATTTCTTTGAAGGAATTTATAAATTGGTACAAAAACCATTAGCAGGCTCGGTTCCACAGAAGAAACAAAAATGATGATGATTTTTCAGTACAAAATATTCAATTTTCCCATACAAACCTAAAAGTTCAAATTTACTCATGTAAACGTTACTTAAAAATTCTGCAAAAAATCATGGATGAGTTTTGGACCAAAACAAAGCTTTTAAGACCCCAGAGTTTGAGAAATTCAAAAATGACCCCAAATCGACTCAGTCTAATGTACATAGCTACAATACGAGAAGAGCCCACGATTTCAGATTACCGGATACGAGAAAGGAAATGACAAAACGATCAGTTTTTTACAACGGTCTAAAAATGTTTAACAGCCTGCCGCAAAATATCAAAGGCAGTCCAAACATAAACACTTTCAAGAAACTGGCAATACAACACGTTAAACAGACAATTTGAAATAATGACTAATCCTAAAAAGGATCATATGCTCGTGATGAAGATCTGGCGAAATACCAGATATAAAATTGTACGGTGATGGACATACGCGGGAGTTAGACAAACAAGTCGTACAGAATTAGATAAAAAAATGCAAACAAAATTATCCATAGGATAAACTGTCCCTCCCACTTCTAAAGAAGCGTGTGGGGTGGAGGAAGGACCCAATTGGGCCTGTGGGACCATCACAAAAAAAAGAAAAAAGTGATTTTTCCACCTGGACGGGAGATTAAAAAATTATTTCTTGAAATAATTAATTTAGAGACTAAATGTCTTCACAAAAGTTGTAGAACTTATTATTTTAAGCAACTTTGTTGAAGACACCATCAAGATTGCATGAAGCTCATAGAAGTTACGAGCATTTTAAAAATAACGAGCATTTTAACAAGTAATTTTGAGTTTTTATTCAATATCTTTTTAGTATACAATTAACAAACTTGGTATAATTGAGAAAATTGTTCAAATTTTTGAAACACACAATTTTGTGGAACATTTCAAATACACATTTCAACTAAGAAAGGAGATATACTACATACAAAATATCCAAAATAATGCCTTTTTCAGTAAGTTATAACCTTAAGATTTCGGACGAGTTCGTATAATTTTTTGAGTGGGTTTTGTTGGTCAGGCTATTGGCTTTCCATTGATATATAAATTTAACATTGGTTTTGGATAGATTTTCTGCAAACTGGATAGATTTTCTGCCAACTAGCAATCAATAATGCGCTTTTTTCTCTAGAAACACATTAGATTCGGAAAAAAAACCCTCAATTTTTCCTGTTTTTAGAAGAAAAAGCTCATTTTGATTGCTAATTTGTAAAAAATCAATCCAAAACTAATCAGGGTGGCCACAACTTTTTCATTTTGAAATTCCCGGTTTTTTCCCGGTTTTCGGACGAAAATTCAAGGTTTTCCATACTTTGATTGTCTATTTTCGTTGGCATATAGCAAAATTTTCAACTTATTTTATTGATTTGGTTGTTTTATAACACTCAAATAATTGAACACGAATTCGATTCTATTCTAAGATTTTCATCACAATTATATAAATGATAGAAAAACATTCTACACAGAATCGTTATGGGGTTTTAAATCACGTTTAAAATTTGTTTGATGTGTTACAGATATCAATTATGTTACTACAGCTTACAAGTTCCACGTCTCTAGAAATTGAAATTGTTTTAAGGGCTTTCAATCATGTAACTCCCTTGTCACAGTAAATTCAGTAAAAATGTTGTTTTCAGACGTTTTAAAGCCAGTAATGAATGCATCTTCAAGTGTAATATAATTTTTTTGCTAAACATTTATCATACTGATTTACAAAGGATTGCCTCTAATTGCCCATGTTTTTCAAAACACGGGCAGTTATGAACACTTGTTTTTATGAATTGTTTGATTATCAAAACTTATTTTTAATGTTTAAAATACCAATAACCGTCAAGGTCTTGAAAATAAAGCGTTAAACATAACTTTATCAGTTTCTGAAATCTGTGAATATGAGATTGTATGGGCAAGATTTCTTGTTCCTTTGTCAATTAAAAAATTCCCTATGACTACGGGAATTTTTTTAAAGACCACAAATCGTATCTAGACGCAATGTTAAGATTTCTGCAGAAATTTTCCCATTACTAAAAATTTTTACGTAACAATAATCTTAAAAGTGTTCATTACTACCTCATGTTAACCTGGGTAGTTATAAACAGATATAAGAACAAAAAAGCATGATATTTGTTCATGATAACTTTAGTTGACCCTACCATTTTGCGACGAACTTGTCTTCTGCTTAAGCTAAGTTTTAGAAATATATTCTTTAGAATTCAGTACAGATTTTTTATACATTGAAAAAGGCAATATTCGCAAAAAAATCAAATTCAATTTTGGATCGTTATTATAATTGTATTTTATACAATTCAGTGCTAAAAAGTTAACTTTTGGACACTGAAAACATTATCGAAAAGCGATAATTTTTAATACAAACTGTTTTTTTTGTCTGCAAAAGTACAGTGCACGATCTACTTCACTACAAATTTTCAGACATTTTGCATAGTCATTGACATGTGGTTATTTGCAAGATGCCCTTCTTGTAGGTCAATCAATGGATTTTCAAAGGATTTTCCAAACTTTCAAAAAATTGTGTATGCCACTCGTTGCAAAACTCAGTTTTTTCAGCACTCGACGTAATTTTCCAACTCGGCAAGCCCCGTTGGGTAAATTTACGACTCGTGCTGAATAAATAAACTTTTTGCAACTTGTTGCAATGAACAACTAGTTAGAACCCATTCATCAGACATTGTTTTTGCATCTTGAATTCTGACTTCAGAAGTTAAAAAAAAATATGGGCAGCAAGTTACAGAGCCTTTATTAAACCGTTTTGGGGGATATTCAACACCATATCAAAGTTTGAAATTTAGAAAAAATTTGAAACATTCATTCAATTCAGATTCACCAATTGTTTTTTTTATTTAAACTAAGGAATTTCGGTGCAAAATGAATATAGGAACAAAATGCAAAAAAAATTTAAAATTATATTTTCTGAATTTATTAAAATAAAATCAAAAGTATCGTAAATCAATAAAAATAAAAAACATTTATTTTTGATTTTCAAAGCGTAGTAAAATTAAATTTTGGAGGTTAAAATTGATTGATACTCGAATTAAACTACCTGTATATATGTACTATTCAAAAAAAAACTGAACTTCAGGACTAATGGATTTTGAGTTCAAGATAACATTTTGTGACATTAAAATTGCAAATTTTGGAAGAAAATTTTAAAAAATGTATTTTTTTGTAGTAGCCATAAAAAGTTAAAAAAAAAACATTTCTAAATCCTCTGCCGCATACTACTTCATATTTGGTTTCGAACTTTTTTAAAAAAATATTTTGAGCATTATTCAGTACTGTCAAACAAACTATATTTACAACTTAAAACAACTGATTTCGTACATTATTTTAACAGTTAAAATTATTTAAAAAATATTTCCTTCAAATAAAAATGTGGGTTTGATTTCAGTGAAAAAAGTAACAGTTAATTATACAACATATATTTTTATGTTGAGTCAATTTCTCGGGGTAAAAAAAGATAAGTGCGCCGGTTAATAATAGGGTTAAAACGTATTTTGTAATGTTTGCATGGAAACAACCCCTGTATCAAGAAAACAAATCTCATAAATTTTCCTCTTTTGAACAACTATTAACTTTTATGTCTAATAAGATACGAATTTACGGTTTTTGACAAAGTTATTCAGCGGAAAATTTTATTTGAAGAATTTGTAAATTGGCACAAAAACCATTAGCAGGGTCGGTTGTACAGAAGTTACAAAAATGATGATGATTTTTCAGTACTAAATATTCAATTTTCCCATACAAACCTAAAAGTCCAAATTTACCCATGTAAACGATACTTAAAAATTCTGCAAAAAATCATGGATGAGTTTTGAACCAAAACGAAGCTTTTAAGACCCCAGGATTTGAGAAATTCAAAAATGACCCCCAATCGACTCAGTCTACTGTATGGAGGCTATTCAGCTAGATGAACTAAATTATTTCAAAATCGCTTGTTTCATTTCAAAATTGTTTAAAGAAATATTCATTACTAATTTTTCGAATAAAATTGCAAACATAACGATTGGAAACTATTTTATTTGAAAATGCAGTTTTTAAATATTTTAGTTCAATCAGGGAAACTAGTTATATGAAATGAATGTGCGGCTTTATCGGTGAGGGTTAAAGAGTTGAAATGAAAGACGGATAGAAGATCAGAAGAAAATTCTTAGGTGGTGAAAAGAGCGAAGAGCATTTGAAATAGACAGGCTTCCGAAAAGTACTGCATTGCGATGACAGCTTTTTCTTCGCCGAACAAACTGTCTCGGTTTTCCTTGCCACTCGGTTCGCTGCTGTACCGTCGGTGACGAATCAAAACGCTTCGGCTACGTCGCACACGTTCGGGAACGAAGACTGTATCTGAACAATCGGCTCAAAGCTTGCGCTGCCGAAAATGTTGTGCTTTAAGCTGTAGCGAACCGAACCGACAGTTCGATTTTCATTCTTTCATGCCTCCTGTTTCGCAAATTATTTCATCCTAACTGTCGGCTGCAGGGCGTGACAGTTTTGCGCAGGACTGTCACGGGCGACTGTCATGCCCATACCGTATCCATGCCCGGTCGTTTGCTGCTGATGCTGCTGCTCGGTTCGAATAGATCGAACGAGCAATCTATTCCAACCGAACAGCAGCATACGACCGAGGCGTAACGCGATGTGTGGTGTCAGTGAAGGTTATGCGAAAATTGTTATAATAATTTCCTTCGATAAAACCTCAACCGTACAATTCAATACTTTTTTATTATTTTATTTTTATTTTTTATTTAGAATCATAGCCTTAGAAATTATTCACTCACGGGAGAAGTGGGTTGGGATGGAACACATTTTTTTGTGTCGATTCGAAGGGAAACTTGGCCGTTATAATTTTTCTCTAGAATTCGTTTCAGTATTAAAAAAATGAAAAAAATTGAGAAAACGAATTGAAAAAAAAACTAATACAAAAGGCAAGTTATGGGAACCATGAAACATAAAATAAATACTCGTAGAAATAAACACTTTGGGGTGAAAATCTCGAAGTGAGATCTTGTATTGAATCTCAATCTGGAATTTGAATCTGAAACATAAATCTAAGCCTGATTCCTTCAACTAGAAATCTGAATGAAGAATTTTAATCTGAATCTGAATATAAACCCCTTCTCTGAAATCTGAATCTGAAACATGAACTCAAAATTTGAACCTGGAATCTCAATATTGAATTTGAATAAGAATCTGAAATCTCAATCTTAAATAGGAATCCGAAATATGAATCTCGAATTTGAAACTGAAATCTGAATCTGAAATCAGAATTTGAAATCTGAATCTGAATCGTAAATCCGAATCTGAAATTGAAGCATGAAATCTGAATCTGAAATTCGGATCTTACATCTAAATACGAAATCCGAATTTGAAAAATGATTCTGAAATTTGATTCTGAAATCTGATTCTAAAATCTGAATCTGAATCTGAAATGTGAATCTGCATGAAATCCGATTCTGAAACCTTAATCTGAAATCTGAATCTGAAACCTGAATCTGAAATCTGAATCTGAAATCTGAATCTGAAATCTGAATCTGAAATCTGAATCTGAAATCTGAATCTGAAATCTGAATCTGAAATCTGAATCTGAAATCTGAATCTGAAATCTGAATCTGAAATCTGAATCTGAAATCTGAATCTGAAATCTGAATCTGAAATCTGAATCTGAAATCTGAATCTGAAATCTGAATCTGAAATCTGAACCTGAATCTGAAATCTGAATCTGAATCTGAAATCTGAATCTGAATCTGAAATCTGAATCTGAATATGAAATCTGAATCTGAAATTTGAATCTGAAATTTGAATCTGAAATCAGAATCTGAAATCTGAAATCTTAATCTGGAATCTTAATCTGGAATCTTAATCTGGAATCTTAATCTGGAATCTGAATCTGGAATCTGAATCGGAAATCTGAATCTGAATCTAAAATTTGAATCTGAAATCTGAATCTAAAATTTAAATCTTAAATCTAAATTTTAAATCTGAATTTGTATCTGATTCTGAAATCTGAATCTGAAATCTGAATCTGAATCTGAAATCTGAATCTGAAATCTGAATCTGAAATCTGAATCTGAAATCTGAATCTGAAATCTGAATCTGAAATCTGAATCTGAAATCTGAATCTGAAATCTGAATCTGAAATCTGAATCTGAAATCTGAATCTGAAATCTGAATCTGAAATCTGAATCTGAAATCTGAATCTGAAATCTGAATCTGAAATCTGAATCTGAAATCTGAATTTGAAATCTGAGTCTTAAATCTGAATCTGAAATCTGAATCTCATATTTGATCCCTAAATTTAAATCTGAAATCTGAGTCTGCAATCTGAATTTGAAAGTTGAATCCGAAATTTAAATCCTAAACCTGAATCGGAAATCCGAATTGGAATCTAAAATCTTGATCTGAAGTATGAATTCGAAATCCAAATTTGTATCTGAAATCTGAAATCTCATATTTTAATTTGAAATCTGAAATCTTGAACTTTATTATTCACTAGCTGACCCGTTGTGCTTTGCTACACCTTCCGGAAATAAATGTAATTTGTAAAAATTTATTAAAATTTAGATTTTAGAGAGCATTGTTTTAAATCATACCTCATCATACTTCAGAACCAACAACTTTGAAATGAGAGCTGCAGCTGCAGTTCTGAATAGCAATTTAAAGATGGTATATATTATTTACTGATCTCTAAACTCGTTTTTCAAGATCTGAAATTTGTACTCTGTACCCATAAAAAACCTTTTTAAATATCGTCCCTTCTTTGAGAAGCTCTTTATCTTAAATTTACATGGGAGCTCTCCCATCTTTTTCAATTTTGTCCCCCACTGCTTGAAGAAGGTAGGCAAATTTAACCGGCTCGATACCCAAACAGCACTTATCATGGTAATGAAAAATATATTAAATTAGTTATGTATTAAATACAGTGCAAATTTCTTTTTTTTAAATTAATTTACTACGGTAAACATATAAATATTTAAAAAAAATATCAGTTGCATCACTAAATAAGTTCTCAGCGTTTTTTTTATTTTTTCTTTGAAAGTCAAATTTTCAAAAATTTAGTTAAAAACAAATTTCTAAGTTTACATTTGTCCCGCATATTGGGGCAAGTGTCAATGCAAAGCTTATTTACAGATGTGTCAGAGTAATGGCTTTAAAATGGATTTAATACGAATTCCTGTTTTTTGTTTTATCAAGTTTCACTGATACCTCTGCAGTATTCCTGCAATATAAATTTATGTTTGTTATTCCACTTTTAACGAATGCTGTTCAAAGGGAATGACCTTCATTTACAAAGACATTTAAGAATTTTCAATATCCGCTGCAGTTTCAACATTCGGAATACCCCTTCTGGTCTTTCCAACATATTGAATCATTTTGAAGATGAATTTCTTAAAAGTTCGCCGTTTGCCCTTGCCCCACCGTGTAAGTTGACAGAGAGGAATATTGTTTTTAACACTTTAAGGGTAAACTAAAAATTTCTTTTAAAAATTTTGCGTCCAGTTGAATATCGGTTCTAAAGTCTCGCTTTTCAAAAACGAAGCGGATTAAAAGTCTCTTTTATGCAGCCATGTAATACAAAAACACTTTTCATGTTAAGTACGTACTTGAATTGGTATGTAAGCAAAAAGTACAATGGTTTTTTTTCAGAATTATTTAAAATAAAAAGCTCCCATTTTTATTTCTAAATTCGTTTCAGTTGTGTATTTGGGCCGAAGTAACAATTTCTAGAAGAAAACCTAATTTTTATTTTTTTTTTAACAGAAAAAGTTGAACGTTTGAACATGTTCTAATGTTCCTTGAATGAAAAGACGAATGCTACCTACATTAACACGAACTAAATATGGAAGTTTTTTAGCAAATCTTTCAATTGGTTTTGATTCGATTAATAAAATACCAATCCGTGTCACATCTAGGCGTCATTTATTACCACGTGCTGTGTACAAATCAAATAAGCAAGAAAAAAACACATCTAGGTTGCATATCGCCCCACGTGTTTGAGAAACAGGCGCCTTATTGTTAAATTTTCCAGCAATCAATGAACAGTGTGCTTTGGTTACCATCCTCTTGCGACGACGTTCGCTCGCCCATGGAGACGAAAAACAAACCCCTCAAAGAAAATATGCTTGGTTGAGAAATACGCGCCAAAATATTCCTACTGATCAGTATGCTATGCCTGGGTTACTATCCTTTTGCGACGTTGGCCGCGACGCCTCGACCATAGAGACGAAAAACAAACCGCCCAAAGGAAAAAAAAATCTCAAGAAAATGGATGTCATGACTTTAATTTGTTTCGAAAAACTACAAATTTTGTATGGAAGCCTCTCATTCCTTAAGTCGGATGGAGTTTTGACTATTACAGAAACCATCCCCGGCCTCAAAAACCCTCAGATGCCAGTTTTGACGATGATCGGTTCAGTAGTTTCCGAGTCTATAGGGAACAGACAGACAGACAAACATTCATTTTTATATATATAGATAAACGACATCCAATTTCAGGCTGGAAAACAACACGCATCAATGCGTGTCGACCAACTAATAACGTAAGGATAGCCAGCCGCAGGAGCTAGCTTGAGCTTCAAGCAGAAGTTCGTTAATTCTAAATTAACTCGACCCGAGCGTGAGCCGATGATGATCCAATGCGAATTTCGGCTACAGTCGGACGTAATTAGCAGTACTGTCATGCGAAGTTCAACGCATTGAAAACTGTCACGAAGATTTTCCCAAAACTGTCACGGAGCTTTAAAGGCTATCATATCCAGGAGCAAACTTTCGCATGAGGTAAACCAAGGCGTCGTTGTACATCGCACGACCGCGCCTTTTAAAACTGTCGGGGAAGAAATATTCGGAAAGCTTTCACCGACGTGGATGTGCGACGTTCGCAAGAATACTGTCGTTCGGCAGTACTTTTCTGAAGCCTGGAAATAGAAGCTTGACCACATGCTAAATTCTTTGTCCCGCATCAATTAACTGTATTGAAGAAGTAGTACCCAATAGAGATGGCACTACATTTTTCGATACAGTTAATTATGGATGGTTCGACCGCCATTTGAGTGTGCACATGTGCCGAACGGACACATGTGCACACTCACATGGTGAACATACTGGCAACCCTGCTCTCGTGAAAACCTGCTTGCTTAGCCGCTCCGATTTTTCATCATTTTGTGCCTGAAAACCTGCCAAAACTTCGCCGCCCTGCCTAGAACCAAACAAAATTGCACCAACGTAACCAACTCCGTTCATCGTAATATCTTCGTTGGTTTGGATGGTATGTAAAAAAGCTAAGTTTACATTTGCTCTGGCTAGACAGTGGTCGATATAGCGCGCCCGCCACCCCGCCCCGCCTACTGCTATCCCACTTCGCCTAAAGCCCACCAACCTCCGCTGATACCCGATCGACCAACCTGCTGTTGCTGCCTTTGCGCGTCAAATTTACGCCTAATCTGCTGCTGCTGTTGTTGTAAATCCTGCTAAAGTGTTGAATGACTCTGGAAATCTCGATTCTGCTGCCAAATAAAAACATACATTGCTCGTTTGTTTTCATTTGATCCGCCAACCCCTGCTCCATCGACTACACCGATACGTCCCATTGAATAGCAACATCCCGAAGCGATAAGGATAGCCCGATATCTACCCAACATAGCCTAAAGAGAGATCAACCCGATTCCGACAAGGCACTGATTAGAAATTTTGCTGCCAGCCATAAGGTGAGAACACGCTCTATTGTTGCAAATTATTCAGCAAACCAAATAGTCCTTGACAGACGTCAATCAATTCTTGGTGATCATAGCGCCATCTGCATGTCAGTTTTATAACATCTAACGTTTTGATGATCACAGTGCCATCTGGACGCCATTTGCTAAAATCATATATTTGAATTCCTTGTTGCCATCATGACGGATGATAATGTTAACCAAAAAATTCTATCGAAGATGAGTCGCAAGTTCGATGAAATAACTGATCAAATAATCCGTAGCCAGGATTTTATGTCAACTATGGTAGACAAAACGCTTACTAAACTGCAGGTTCTGGCTGATGAAATACGTGAACTTAAAAGGGAAAATACTTGTTTGAAAAAAACCCTTAATGATTCAATCGACTATTCAAAATCTCTGGAGGAACGACTTCAGTCTTTGGAATCCTCAATTAACAACCAGGATAAAGCTTCCGTTGCTCGCAACTTAATTATAACGGGTATCCCTGAAGTACGCAATGAGATATTACCAGAAGTTGTTCAAAAAACTCTATCTGCGTTCAGATGTAGTATCCCTGGAGACTCTATAGTCTCATGTGAGAGATTTAAATCTAACGCTTCAACAAAAAACATACCACCTATTCGTGTTGTTCTAAGAAATCCGTCTACTAAATTGAAGGTTCTTGAGGACAAACGTAGATATGGTCGTCTTCACGTAAGTGAACTTAAGATAGCTACCTCGGAATCTCAACTCTGTCAATCTAACGTTTCTGTTCGAAGTGAAATAACTCCTTTCAATTATGGACTCCTCCAAAAATTGCGATGCAAGCAAAAACAGCTTAATATTGCTTACATCTGGCCAGGTGCTGATGGAAATATACTTTTAAGAAGGACTCCAAATTCCAAACCAATAGCAATTCGATCTCATTCTGATATGAAGAATATTTTAAAGCACTAAGATCGCTAAGTAGTGCGGCCTAGACACAACTCCATATGGCCGATGAATCGCTGACAAATGTTAGTACAAATATCTTCTGCGAATCTGTAGATGATATTTTACCCATCAATCTTCACATGAAAACTAAATTGCTACAGCTGAATATTCGTGGGATGAATAATGTAGAAAAGTTCGATTCATTTAAAATCTTCCTAGACAGTTTGCAAACAAATATCGATATCGTTGTAATAAGCGAAACCTGGCTAAAGAAAAAGAACACTGCTTTCTATAACTTACCGGGTTATAAAGCCGTTTTTTCGTCTCGTTGTGGTCATGGTGGTGGTCTTGCTGTATACGTAAGAGATGGAGTTAAGTTCAATATAAAAAGAAACACTCAAGATGAAGGATATCATCATATCGGAATTGATATGATACTGAATGGAAAACCAATGACTGTTCACGGAATCTATAGGCCTCCAGACTATAATCTGTCTAGACTGCTTAACCAACTAGAACAGATTCTTTCGGAAGCAGATTCCAGTAAACCCACTTTTATTTTGGGTGATCTCAATGTCCCAATCAACAGAATAAACGATCAATCAGTCCTACAATACCAGAGTCTCTTAAATTGTTTCGGTCTCTCTGTTGCTAATAGCGTAATCACTAGACCTTCTAGCAATAATCTGCTGGATCACTGCATAGTGCGATTTAGCGATCTAAATGCTATTACTAATTGCACATTTGAATGCGATCTCAGCGACCACAGGCCAGTTCTCACTACATACAGCAATAAAAGACCTGTACGAAAAGTCACAGTGTTATCACATCGGCGTACCAATTGGGAACAAGTGTCTAGAGACTTTGTTGACTTTCTCAGAACCCCTGACTTACAGAATCGAGATCCTAACGCCACATTACACTCGATAACAGAACACTATCAGCAACTTCTAGAAACTCATACCAGCACTTCGACAGTAACAGTTAAAATGAAAAAAACATGTCCTTGGATGACTTTAGAGGTATGGCGCCTCACAAAATCAAGAGATAAGATCCTAAGTAGGTGGAGACGTAATCCTAGCGACCACAATGCTACTGAGCAAGTTAAGCAGATAAATAAACAACTACAGTGTGCCAAACGAAAGGCAAAACTAGATTACCATGAACAATTGCTGAATACATCCAACACGAAAATTCTATGGAAACGCATAAATGACTTAATTGGTAAAAAAATCAAATCTGATGATCTGGTATTGAACATACAAGGACAATCTGTGAGTAACCCGATAGTCGTGGCTAACGCTTTTAATGACTTCTTCACCTCAATCGGACAGCATCTTGCCAATCAACACCACACATCAGGGAATATCAATGAATATGGCACAATTGAGCGTAGCAGGAATTCCATATTTCTTAGGCCAACTACAGTTGAAGAAGTGATAACGGTCATATCCAAATTAGATTCTACAAAAGCTCCTGGAGTAGACTGCTTCCCCGTTTCAGCACTTAAAACTCATCACAGAGAGCTAGCGCCTATTCTAACTTCGACTTTCAATGATAGTCTATGTATAGGTCAGTACCCTGAATGCTTGAAACTTGCTGTCGTTAGTCCTGTGTTCAAATCTGGCGATCCCAAAGATATTAATAGCTATCGACCTATCTCTGTATTGTCGGTCTTCAGTAGGATCTTTGAAAAACTTATTGCAACAAGACTGGTGGAATTTCTCGAAGGTGAAGGCTTCCTGTATGAGTACCAACATGGATTTCGAAAAGGTGGTTCTACAGAGGTAGCTGTTCTAGAATTAGTGAACAGTGTGTCACACAACTTAGACAGGAAAAAGGAAATACCTGCGGCATTGTTTTTGGATCTATCTAAGGCGTTTGACACAATAGATCACACTTTGTTACTGGCGAAATTAGAAGCATACGGAATAAGAGGCGTAGTCAACGATTTTATGCGGAGTTATCTTCACAATCGACAACAAGTTGTTAAGATTAAAAACACTCTTAGTTCTCAATCCCCGATAACTATAGGCGTGCCTCAAGGGAGCAATTTAGGCCCATTACTCTTCCTCATTTACGTGAATGATTTACCAAAACTTCCTCTGTGTGGTTTCCCAAAACTATTTGCGGATGACACGGTATTGGAATACTCGAATAAGGATGTACAAACAACAATCAGTGAAATGAAGAAAGACCTTGACATTGTAGACAAATACCTCCAAAATAATTTGTTAACACTAAACACTGCTAAAACTAAGTTTATAGTTTTTCGGGGAACTAAAACTAAACTGCCTCCCCATCCACCTTTGATCCACAAGCAAAACGAAATAGAAGAGGTCTCCAACTTTAAATATTTAGGTGTTCACTTGGATAACCGTTTATCCTGGAAGCTTCATATATCTAACCTTATAAAAAACTGTGCTCCTATCTGTGGATTCATTCGTAAATTTTCATATTTCATGCCAAGACATGTCTTACTGAAACTATATAATAGTTTTGTACACAGTAGATATACGTACGCTATAAGTGCCTGGGGACACACAAATGTATCCAATCTATCGATATTGAAGGTCCAACAGAACAGATGTTTAAAATCTATATTTAAACTTCCTCTCATGTACCCTAGCTTAGAATTATATAAACTGTCAGGTCATAATATCCTACCAATAAGCTGCTTGAGAGACTTGCAAACGTTAATCATTATGCACCGAATTGTAAAAACTAAAAACATCCACCACAATTTTAATATACAACATGTAACACATAACCACAACACCAGGTTTATTGATAGGTTATTTGTTGAAAATTCTTCTACAAGAGTTGGAGAAAGAAGATTAGCCACAACAGGCCCAAATTTGTACAATCGTCTGAGTAGAGACATAAGAAATAGCGAAAGCGTACCCATTTTCAAAGCCCGTGTAAAAAAATTCTTCAGAAATAATCTAGAGCGGCTAATGTAATGTAATGTAAGCTAAATTATACTAAAATCTAATCTTTGTTAACTTAAATAGGAACCTTTTAGAGGAACGCAAGTTCGTTAAGGTTTTCTCTGAAATGTTATCTTCATCAAATAAAGATCTAAGTAAGTAAAAAAAAAAAAAAAAAAAAAAAAAACCTCCTCACGTTTATGGGTGGGTCGTAGAGATCTCTGCATCTAACTGTAAGTAAACGTTGACTAACATACCTTTCCCCTTCCCTACACAGTCCGCAGGGTTCGGCCAGGGCACCTTCAACATTCTGTGGGGGCTGGTTTTCCATTTTAAGAGATTTTCTCAATCTAAGGCAACGAAATGGGAGATCATGCTTCTCTTGGAATTACAGGTCAGGAAGTGTATCACAATCTCGAATGTGAAATTGTTGCAATTCCGATCGGCTGTAATTCCATAAAACGGAGAGTTGATGAGTAGCACCAACCGAAGTTTTAGGCGACTGTTCATGCGAATGCGAATGCGAATGTCGGGTATAAAACAAGCTCGGCAGCTAATGAATCTTCTATCTAAGTATATACTTCAACCAAACTGCACGACTTATCATTTCCACTCTACTTTACAAGTGAAAAACGAGTAGTTTTTCTATGATTTTTTGAGCAGCAGAACTGAGCATTTATCAATTAACAGTGACCATATTTTATAAGAGAGGTTGTTTGTGTACGAATAATTTGAGACCCTACCTTTTTTAAAAGCGGAGTTGGGAAAGGTACAAGTTTTCATATTGTTTCGGCATAACTCGAAAACTTATCAAACAAATGGAGCCAAATGTGGCATGTGACCTACCTTAGGTACTTACAATGTTTTATGGTAATAAGCCCCCTGGTAATGGACGCTACTGTTTTCAGCATGTCTGGCAGCAAAATGATAATAAACGTAAACGCAAGCAATTTTTAATCACGCTGAGAACACAAATCTAGAGTTTGTTTTGATTAAGTCGTATGAGCCACCCAACGTGTTTCGAGAAAATCGCTGTTGAAGTTTTGTAACTTATTTTTAATTCTGGTTTTTAAAGTATTGCTCAATATTGTCTGAAAGTTTGGTATGCGATGCGAAAAAAGATGTGAGAGAGCCTGAAGTATCAACTGCAGGCATAAACTTGGGTTTTCGAATGAACATGCACTGACGACCTTTTGCTTTACATGTTTGGCGCAAACGTCGTTTTGGCTTTTGCTAAGTTTTATCTTAAATCTTCATTGCATAAGTCTTAAACTTAGCTGTCCCCGTCCCCACGGGTGATATGTGCTCTTCGGAATCTCCGTTTTCAGCAAAACGCTCGGCAATTGTAGTCCGAAGCAATCTTCTCTTAGCACTTTAGCAGTCGGGAATCGGAACTGTCCATCAACTATATATTTCCACTCCACTTTGATTTGCTGATTACTTCCTGTGGCTTTTATTTGTAACTGTAGGTTTGTTTCGTTATTGGTATCTGTGATGAAAAAGTAATTAAATCGGAGATTAAATTTTGTCCATTCATAAAAATTTCGCATTTTTAACTTACCTCTCCACAAATTCAAGAAGTTTATCCTGCTGGATAGTTTAAACTACTCTCACTAACAGTTTCCGATTAAATATATCAACTTTTGAACACTCGCTTAAGCATTTTTTGAAAAAAAATGCATTAGGTCGCAAAAACCAACTTGCCAAACTGTTATTTTACGACCTTTGTTTTGCACGATAATTCAGTGCAATGCAAATAGTCGCAAAAACCAAGTTGCACTCGAAAATGAGAAAGTCATTATGCGTCCAAAATTCAAATAATTTTGTAAAAGTTATTTATTGTCAGAATTGAACCGAGTTTTTACCAAACGTAAAATACATTTTTATGAATCGTTTGCAGTCAATAACTCAATTTTGTTTATATTGGTTCATACGACCTAATCAAAACAAACTCTAGAAATATTTATAATGTCGAGCGATGAAATGTATGATTCAACTAAATTGACTACAATATGAATTTCAATGGAAAATAATTTCCTCTGAAGAGATTAATTAAAATTGAATTACTTATTGTTATCCCTATTTTAATATCTGTTGGAAATATGAAGGTCATTTAATTTCAATGGCACATTTCACAAATCAAGATGCGAGATCGGGTCCGTAACGTCCTTGGGCATGGCGACACTCAAATCGGCCACCACATAGGCTGCTGCCGCCCACAGGGCTGCACACTTATCCAAATTCTTCGGATCCTCCACCGCCATGCTGTCCCCGTTGGAATGGTGGAACCTAAAATTGATAAGTTTGTTTGTTAAAACTGGTATCATGATGATTTGATTCTATTTGGAAATTTTTACCAGAAATACTTTTCGTTTTTGTTTATAAGCGATGCTCCCGGGAAACCACGGCTGGTCCAATGCGTTACGTCCGGACCTCCATCTGTGGGAGTTTGGAATTCCGTGGCATTTAATGGGGACATCAATCTTTGAAAAGAAATTATTTATTGTTTTAATGGTAAAACTTGATTTATATTTTGTACGAACTTACTTCACCACTTCCCGGAAAATACACTCGGCCTCTTTATTTCCAGAAAAATCCAAACCTTTGGGCTCGAAAGTTCCTATGTCGGATTCGAAGAAAAAGTTGAACTCCTTCTTTTCGTTTTCCATGTGAGCTTCCTTGTAGGCTTTTCCACCCAATAGGCCGAACTCTTCACCTGTCCACAGAATTGCCCGGATCGTACGTCTAGGCCGCAGTCCCATGGCTTTGAGGAAAGTGAGAGCTTTCCACGAGATCAGTGCACCACCTCCATCATCCATCGCCCCAACCCCAACATCCCAGCTGTCAAGGTGACCGGAAACCACAACCACCGAAGTATTCGTATAGGTTGTTCCGACCAGTTCACCAATCGTGTTACGCGACATCACCGGTTCCATGTTGCGATCTTCCATTTCCAGATGAATGGTAAGAGTTTCACCCTTGCGATACTTTCGTAGGATCATTTCCGCATCCTCAACTGTGATGCACGCAGTTGGTATCTTTTTGACATCATCATCGTAGGACTGCATTCCCGTGTGAGGCGATCCAATCGAAAATGGAGTCACCGATCGGATCAAACTTGCTACGGCACCTTTCCTGGCAGCCACAGATGCTCCTTTGCTGCGATACACAACGGTCTTCCCGTAGCCTTCCCATTTCGGAACGAATACAACGATCTTTCCTTTTACCTGTTCCGGAGCTAGCTTTTCAAACTCCTTAAAAGACTCAACCGCGATGACGTCAGCAATGATCCCTCCTCTCGGAGTACCGACGGTGTAACCGAGACCCAGCAGCGGCAAATTCTTTTTAAAAGGTGCCACTAACTGCGCATTTTCGTATCCCCTAACCCAATGCGGCACCTGCGCTTCCTCCGTGTGTACGTTCTCCAAACCGTCTTCCTTCAACTTCCCGACGGCCCAATCGATCGCCTTCTCCAGCTGTTCCGATCCGGCTAAACGAGCCCCAAATGTATCCACCAGCTCCGCCAAACTATCCCAAGTCTTACCGGCAAATTCACCGTCCACAATGCGGCCAACTATTTTATTCACAATCGGTTGATAACCCTTGATCTCTTGCACCAAAGCGTCCGGAAGTTGACAATCAGCACCGAGCTGATCGACATGATTATCGATGACGCCGGCCGAAAGGCGGCCACAATATGTAAACAACAAGCTAACGACGACGCCAACAACACGGCAGCTTAGAGGGATTCTCATCTTTATGGCCTGCGATGCGGTGAGCAACTAACGGCCGGCCAAACATTCCGGCGATCGATCGCCTGCCTTTCCTGGATTTTGCTTGATCATCATTTTGTTGCTCTCATTCTCTTTGGGGTGAGAGAGTTGAAATAATTGTGTTTATTTTTTTTTATTTTAACGATTGTATCAACCACAAATTCAATCTCGTTTAACCTGCAATATCAATTAATATTTGACCAGACTGGAGCATTTTATAAAGTGCAAAGCAGATGTGGAAATTTTATTAATAACTCTTATAGTGTTACTCTATCATTCGGGCATAGATTTCTTTCTATATTTAAATTTGAATATAAAGACGACCAAGCTAGCTAAAATCATTACATAATTAACGGTTTCGAATGTGAATATAAATAATTTTAAATCTCATTCTCATAATGAATGATGAAGTTTCAATTGAAATTTCTTAATATGGATCGATGCTCCTTTTCATATTATAAATACGGAACCCGAGATTTAAATAACAACTACCTGACCCGGCAAACTTTGTCGAGCCTTTGAATTTAGCAAAAATATTTTACCTAGGCAGAAAGAAGGTAAATCTTTATCTTTGTCCATGAAACTTGATTGGTACCGTGAAATTGGGTGAATCGGGACAGTTTTTGGACTATTTCCGTAATTTTTCTGTCATATTATGTTGAGTGGACCTTAACAACTTACATCATCTTGAACGTGAATCAGGGCGATGTTTTTCGCTTTGCAAATATTTTACACCAATTTATCCCGATAAGGTCTGGCTACCTCCAATTTTTTTTTGTTTATTCTATTTCCCCGTATTAACCTTTTTCGTCACCCAATTATGTTCAAAGATATGTTAATGGTAGTGCCTACCTCCAGGGGTAAAAATTATCGAAGAAGATTGATTTCCAGCGAAAGTTGAAAGCAAATATCATCTTATATTAACCCCGAGATAAGTGTCCAAAGAATGAATGACTTTTTTCGTCAATATAATATCAGAAGTGTTCTTCATAGTATACCAATTTTGCAGACATGGCTACAGTGTTTACAAACAGCACTTCTCATGGTATGAAATTCCGCGATTTTTTTTTGCTGCACATTTTTTTTAAATTTTGAGCGAATTTCCATATCATATCCTGTTTTTCGTTATCTATTATGCATTTGATACGCATTAGATATTCTACTCTGATTTTCATGATAATCTTTTTTATTAAAATTTTACCTTTATAATATTAAGCATGATATGAATGCTTAATTACTGAACAAAGAAAATTAGAACAATCAATCTATTCATCGAATTTTTACTCATAGCAACTTCAATTCAAAGCGTTATGGAATTTTTATCATTGTGATCTTAGATTCAAAATCAGAAATGAAATTAAAAAAATGTCTTCGAAAATATTAATCCATTTTGATTCTTATTATTTTTTATCATGGATCATGTGGTATACAAGAGTTACAAAGAGATTTAGCCAAATTTAACGGCTGCATTAAATATCTTAAATAATATAGATTGGAATTTGAAATTAAGACGTACATTTTATTAACCGTGTAGGATAGAGTTTATCACAACCCTGCGCTAAAATATGCTTTTACGAGTGAAAGAAAGCGAACTCATATACATGCTTGAATGAGAAAGCGAGAAAGGACGAGTAAAGGATGAGTAACTCATGAGTGACGAGTAGTCAGTTGATTGGAGAATAATGATGAGATCGGACGTGTTTGCTTCATCGTACGGGTTTGCAAACTGCAGGCCAAATATGAACGCCTGGTTTCCAGGACCGGTTACGACACACAACAGCAAAAGCATTCATTCCTTTTGTTAATCCAGCGCTGCGCTTTGCCCCAGAATGTGACGGACGAGCAAACCGATCGAAATACCACCCCATGTTAATCCTGGCATTATGAGTAACAAGACATCATCGACACACAGTATCTTGAATCCTAACTTATCAATTCACTGTTGAATTTGAATATGAAATCTGAAACTAGAATCTTCATTCTGGATCCAAAATCTCGATATTGAGATTGATTTAAGTTCCGGCTTTTCATTCTGAATCCCTATAATGAAATATTTAACTCACTACATTTTTTCATAATGACTTGTTAAGAATATTTTAGATCTTATTTTTCAAATTAAGTTGAACACATTTAATTAAATGAATCAAATGTTCCCTTTCAAGACGTAGACGACAACACTAAAAATGAAGAGTTTATATTCTTGATTCTAACCTAAAACCCTCATCTATTGTGCCTTATTCATTATTTTTCATCTATAAAAAGAATCGAATATCTGGATGCATTAAAACTTCAACTGAAGGATTCTGAATTTCTATTGTGCCTTATTCATTATTTTTCATCTATAAAAAGAATCGGATATCTGGATGCATTAAAACTTCAACTAAAGGATTCTGAATTTCGTGATTGATTTTGAATTTATATTCTTATTTATTACAGATCAAAATTCTATATCAGAGCAACACCTTTTAGTTGATTTGTTATCCTTCATGTGATCCGTTAAACTGAACGTAAACTTTGAATTATGAAACTGTCTTTTTTTTTAAATGCTTTTCAAGTACTTTACATCTCAATCTTTCTTTCTTTTTTTTCTAAATTCAATCTTTATTACAATTATCAATTTCGATTTTATTTCACAAGTTGGAAATATTTCTAATTAAGGATCTATGTTGTAATTACAAAAATTGTATCGCATCTGAACATGATTTTGAATTCCGAATATTCCATCTTAGTGTGATGCCTTATTCTAAAATCCGTATTTGAATAACTAGTTCACCCTCTGGCTTTTTTAGTTCTATATCACCATCTTCCATACTAAACGTGAAACATGAATAATATTTCAATCTGAAGTCTGTGAGTCAACTCTGAATACCAACAAGAATATTGATTTTAAAACTTATAATCAAACACCCCTGAATCTTTAAAGTTCGATTTCGATTCAAATTTACAATTGATTATCACAAATCACAATCGTTTATGTTATATTAATGATTATTTTGAAATTGAAACCTTAGTTTCCTTTTTTTTTAATCTGAATCTTTGATGTAAATTTAAATTTTTTTTTTGTTTTTATCTATTGAATCTACATTAGCAATCTTCTAAAAAAGCTCAAATGCTGAAGCTCAAATATTAACTGGACACTCCATCTCATTTTTTTTTTTTTTTTTTTGTACGTTTTATTTAATGAGGGATTAACCTTCTGTTTTCACCCTCCATCTCATTTGTGAATTTGAATATCCAATCTGAATTTCAAAACTAAATACTTATTGAGCCTACGACATCAATTTGAAGTCTTTTTATTTAATTTTGAATGTGAACCTGGAAAACAACCTTTCATATACAAATGTTCAATGAGAATCTGATTGTGTAAGCCGGATTTTGGATCAGAATACGAATTCGGAATCTATTATTTTTAAATTTTTGTTTTGGGAAAATAGAAACTTTTGATTACTCTTTAACATGAGTCTTCTGTCTAGAAGTCATTTTCTTTTAACACCTAATGTCGTATTATTTTATTTGTGCTATATGTATTGAATGATTGGAAATAGTCTAGAAAAACTTAATTCTATAATTTTTTTTTTAAATGGCTATCAGAGTTAATACAAAATTTAAAATTTTATCTTATCCATAATTATTATGGACCATAAATTCTGAAGCACGTTTATTTTCAATAAATCATTATTTCTTCTAACTCGATTTTTTTCTTCAATTTCAATAAGACTTAGATCTTGATAAGTTGTGTCTTAAATTTTTTTTGTTTGTTTCATTTTTCTAAGCAAATGAATTTTAAACCTTGATTTTAAATTTGATCAGAAATTTTAATCCAGAACGAATCTTCTATAAAATTGGACCCCTTAAAAGAATAGTTAATCTTGGCAGTATTAGAGCCTGAATATGCATCCTGGTTCTAAATATTACTTTTCCCTGAAACACTATTAATATTTCAATTTTGAACACAAATTAAATAGGACTGTTAACATTGAATTTGTAACACGATCTTAAGATTAATTACTATTGAACATAACTGAACACAAGCATATTGACACTGAATCTTAAATCACAATTTTGAATCCTGAAGATTCAGAAGCCAGTCTTAATCATAAGTTTTAGTTCATCATTCAGGTATTTTAATGTTTTCTCTCTGTCTTTCTTTTGTATCTAAGACATCACTAAAAGTTAAAAATAGTGATTTGGTTAATCATGATTCGTCCTCTCACATATATACATCACCAATTAGAACGAAATAGCATCAGTTAGTTAGACTCTTGATCCTAAAATTATTCTCAGTATCTTGTTTTTTTTTTGTGTCTGAATTTTTTTTTTTTATCTGAATCTCAATTTCAAATTCAGATCTTCATTATTAAACTGAACATAGGATCGTGTACTTGAATTTCGAGTCAAACTTCAAGCACTCTTTTTGAATTTTCAATTTGCACCATGGAATTATCATTTTACGTTATCATCACTTCAGTTATCAGTCTTTCAATTTTAATCACAACTCTGAATCTGTGTTTTTTATCTCAAATCTGACTGTTCTCTCAACCTCAAATCTGAATCTCGAGTAAAATTTTTTTTTAGCTTATATTAGAATATAAGATCTTCCAGAATTTAATTATCAATCATGTTTCAAAATTGAATTCAAAATTCATTCTCAACTCAAAATCTTTTTTGACTTCAATTTTTAATTTTTGTTTTTTCGAAATCTGATCCTTTCATTTTAGCCTTGAAAATTCGTTTTCTATCTTATTTCCAAGTCCAAAATTTGTTATCTATATTCTAAATATTCAATTCTATCTGAATTTTAGTATTGCATGGGATTATGAGTTCTGAAACACCCCCTTTAATTCTATTTCTTTAATATGCCTTTTTTAAATGAAACTTGGAAATATTGATTATTTATTCAGGTTTTTTTTGGATTAAATCTTTCATTCACCAATTTTTGCTTTCTTTTAAATTCTATTTATTATCGTTGAGCCCTCCACTTTATTCACAATTTTATGATTTTTTTTCTGGCATACAATTCATACTGGATTTATCAGTCATCTTTTCTTATATACTTTTTTTTCAATCATTACTTCCATAATGTATAAGTATTCTAATTTTGTCTTGAAATACCTTGGCTTTGTTTTTTTTTCAATCATTTTAGTTATTTCTGGGAACATTTTTTTTCGTACTATTGCTTTTGGACCATTTTTTCCAACATAACATTTCTTTTGGTACATATATTTTTTTCCAACATAACATTTCTTTTGGATCATATATTTTTTTCCAACTTAGACATTTCTCATCGCATTATATTTTTTTTTTAATTTTCCTTTCTCTTGGAACATTTATTTTTTTCCAACGTTTTATTTCTCTTGGAACCTTTATTTTTTTCCAACTCCTAATTGTTCTTGGAACCTTTATTTTTTTCCAAATATTTGGCTTTACCTGGACCATTTTTTTTTAACCATTGACATTTCTTTCTTATAGTTTCTCATAGCCTTGATATTTCTTTTTTTTTTTTAACTTCTCTTGCATGACCAATGTTCGCCATTTTGTTTTGTTTTCAATTACCTTTTTCTTTTCATCATGGCAATTCGTTAGTTTCCCCAAAAGTTTCCCTACCAAAATATACTTACAATGATGTAGCGTATTATCCGCTACCGGCTGCGCCATGTCGTAACCGGTCCTGGAAACCAGGCGTTCATATTTGGCCTGCAGTTTGCAAACCCGTACGATGAAGCAAACACGTCCGATCTCATCATTATTCTCCAATCAACTGACTACTCGTCACTCATGAGTTACTCATCCTTTACTCGTCCTTTCTCGCTTTCTCATTCAAGCATGTATATGAGTTCGCTTTCTTTCACTCGTAAAAGCATATTTTAGCGCAGGGTTGTGATAAACTCTATCCTACACGGTTAATAAAATGTACGTCTTAATTTCAAATTCCAATCTATATTATTTAAGATATTTAATGCAGCCGTTAAATTTGACTAAATCTCTTTGTAACTCTTGTATACCACAGATCAGACCACCAAAATGTTGATTTTTCAAGTTTCTTGAGTTCGAGAAGTTATTCAATAAAATATCTGTTTCTGACATTGACTGAGTTTTGGATTAAATTATGAGTTTTAGTTCTTCAATGTTAATTTTATTTATATACTAAATTTCATTTAGTTTTTAAGCATCTAAGCATGAATGGAAGAAGAGGAGATTATCTAACTTTTCCTAATTTTACAATTGATTTTCACATTGATTAAATTCGCATGGATTCACAAAATTGAGATACTATTTTCCCTGAGTAATATGACATTCATTTATATGGCCGGAAAATTAACAAAACAAAATAGCGGGGTGAATAGAGGTTATCAAAAACCTAACAATGGCCGGGCATTTGATTGCAAAATTTTCAATCCAGAATCCAGGGAATACCGAGCATATTTGGTCTAAGTTCAGGAACTTCAAAATAAAAATCAAAACGAAAAGCAAATGTGTCTTTTTTTTTTCATCGAAACACATCAGCAGATTTTGAATCGTATTTTAAGCATCCAGAAACCGTTCATTTTTATTATGTTAAAACTTTCTCATGAAATTTCATTGTCATACGCAAAAATAAAAGTAAATGTTTTGACTTAATCAAAGATTTTTGTTTAATTTTGCAGATAAAGTGAATAAAAATTCGGGAAAATGAAGGCTTTTTTAAATCAAAATCCGGACCGGACCTTTTAATTTTTTTAACAAATATTCAGGCAAGTCCGGGTAAAACCGGGCAATTTTACAAGATTTCGGTAAATCAGCTTAAAATGCTCCTTACCGGCTTATTGTGATTTTTTTTCATCCCATACAGAAGCTATAACAATGACATCCAAGTGTCCTTTTCACTGGTGTCACGTGGAGAGTACATTGGCTATGAAAATAGGCGCCAAAACTTCCGACATAAAGATTGATGAGCATAAGTAAGCCTTGATTGCCTTTGGCGCCTACATTTTCTGGGTGATTGAATGAAAAAAAAAAAAAAAATATGGATATCGAGTGCCATGACTACTTCGTACTGACTGATACGAATAAAAACTAAAAATCAATTATACAAAAACATTTTCCAAATTATCTCTCCGTTGTGTTTTTTTTTTTCGCGCAAGGACGAGCACAGCAAAAAAAAATCATGCAAATCGGATGAACCCTGCAAGAGTTATGCTTCAATTTTTGTATATGAGATTCGTGCAAAAAATTCTGAGAGCTAAGTTGGCCTTGCTCGTGAACGGTCGTTTGTTTTTCCGCGACCGCGTTTTTCTTCTGTGGCCTTCAAATTAAATTTTTGTTTTCCATTATTAAGATTTTTTTTCGAAGTTTGTCATTATAGTGATTAATTTACTTAAACATAACGAAAATTCGTGATGTTGGTGTAGATAGATTTTCGGGAAAACCGGTAATAGAATTCGAGTTCAATCCGTGAATTTTTGTCGATTTGTGGAGTGAAGAAGATGTCTATTTAGATCCGAAAGGATTTTTTTATCGATTTGAATTATAGATTTATAGAAAGTTATTTTGAATCAGTGATGAAGTAGTAAAATAAGAGTGCCAGCGTCGAAGCTTTTTCCTGTAGATTGCTTGGATTTCTTCAAGGCGAAAGGAATCAACAAAGGAATAAAATCAGCTAAGTACCACTTGAACATTGATCGTTTTAAATTTCATTATATTAAATAATAAAATAGCTTAACTCTATTATTGGGGACTAGTGGGGGGTTGGACAGGGCATCAAACGAGCGGAAAACTGATATACAATGGATTGTGGGTTCAAGCCAGCCGGAGTATCTCGGCAAATTTGGAATCTGGAATAGGTTTCTTAGGGACCTTTCCAGGTATCTTTATTTGTTTCGAACAGTTTGAAGTGAGTATGATGAGTCAAACCTGTCCCAAGCCAGTGGTAACGGACCCCTTGGTTGTGCTGCAATTATTGTTTGTGAGTTAAGCATGAACAATATTTGAATGTGTGATCGAGACTTCCCGTACCGCCTCGGGTCGAAAGACCTATCAGCCACTGGTGGGTTCAACTACATACATACATACATACATACATGAGATTCGTGCAAAAAATTCCTCTTTTCGTGTGATCTTTTGATATGTATAGCATACGAACGGTAATTAACTCATGCATCTTATTTCTATCCAACCAAAAATATCTTACAAAAAATAATTCAAATAAAATATGTTCTGGATTTTTCCTTTCTTCGAAATTCGTACCTACATTCAAAACCCGGTCACCCTACAACCGCCCATAAATGGGCGTACTATCGGATTCCACTACTGCCCGCTAGGTAGCACTAGTGTTATTTCAAATGCCACCTAGATGTCATCTTCATAAGTAAATCGATGTGCTAACCGCCCGTTTGGAGCCACGTGTTAGCAGCGAAAAAATGGCTGAGGATTTCAGATTTAAAATCAAATAATCTATAAATTTGATTTTTGAATTAAGCTTTGTTATCAGAAAAGGGGTAAACTTAATAGCGGCACGTTGTTGTTCACTTTTCGTGAACTTGAGCTCCAATTAAATGGCTCATGCAAGCAAAAGGACAACCAGCCTCATTATTTCAAGTGCAACGTAGTGTAACTCATTGAATGAAAGTATAGATGGGTCATTTTTCCTGCACTTTCATCATGATGGGTGATAGAATTATTAAGGATAAGAAAAAAAACTGTAGAAAGGAGTTTTGCACGGTTTACACAGTTTTCTGCCGAAACTATGCGTTTTAGACCTTAGTATCTTCGAGACAAATGACAAAAATTACAAAGACTATCAAATTAATTTTTTGAAAAACTGATTAATCCATCTAGCAGTGAGTTAGAAAAACTAACTATTTCAATTTTTCAAAAAAAAAAAAAAATTTATAGTCCTTGTAATGTTGGTCATTTGTCTCGAAGACACTGTAAGTCTAATACGCATAGTTTCGGAAGAAAATAGTTTTGATAGCCTTTTTCGTGTTTTAGCACCCATTCAAAATTCACTTTTTGTGATTCTATGAATCCGAAATTTGAGACTTAACTTAAAGTAAAATTTTGTGCAAAGTATGAAAATTCATTTTTTTATTATTATGAAAACCACGATTTATTAGTTTTAAATTATTTAAACTCAGCAATGAGAACTATCTTCATTTCTGATTGGACAACGAATGGAATGGTTCATTACTAAAGTTTCAAGATTATTAGTCCCTTAAAGAAATTAAATAAAAATAAAGTCTTTTCGAATAAGAAAGATAACCAAATAAAGATCCAGAAAGCTAAGACAAGATTCCAAAGTCTTTGATTCAAGTCTTAAAAAAAAATTTGAATTACGAGATCAATTTCATAGTTAATATTTTTAGAGAGAAAAAAGATCATTAATACCTAATAACATCTGAAACTTTGGCGGAAATTCCAATCGAACAATTGAATTGAAGAATTAGAGATGGTTAATACATCTCTCATTCCTCCATGAGACAACCTTCTCATGGTAATCAATTTAAAAATCTAAGATCAAATTCAGGAATAACGTTCAGACTAAGAAAAACAATTCTACAATAATGTACCAAAACATCTTAAACCAAGCATGTCAAACTGGGGGTTAGTGGGATGCACCTTAACGAGTTTAACATATCTGTCTTAAACTAAAACTTGTCATATTTTTTTTTTCAGAATTCAACACTGAGGAAATATTCAAACCACAAAACTTAAAAAAAAAATGATTATTAGAATTGATACTCGGAATTTAACAAATAAAGATATATTCCTGAGTCTAAAATAAAAAACAAAATTAAAAACGCAAATTCCAAAAATGGAGTTTTATTTTTATAGGTGTTCAATACGATTTACCAATCAAAGTTGGTACACATCCAACTTAAGATCTAAATTTAGATTAAATGCCCGTCCGGAGTATACGTGTTCACCACATGTAGACTTCGGACCAACCAGATTTCATTGTATAGGTTAAGGTAGTGCCACCTCTATCCCGGTACTACTTCTCCTAAATAATGAAATGTTGCAGGGTAAAGTATGGTGTACGTTAATAAGTTTCCTCACAAAAATGCTCTTTCGCTCTTTTCAACATCTGTAAATTTTCTTCTCACTTCTCTATCCATCTTTATCAATTTCATAACTACTTCTCACCGATATGCCGAAAAATAAATTCACAAAATAAATTAACGGTGGTTAACTTATCTTAAAGATTAAATCTCAGGAAAAAAATCTAAATTTAGAATAAAGGTTTGAATTTGAATTTTGAAAATGATGATGATTTTTCCCCCGTACATTTCCGGCTAAGAAAATATAAATGTTTTTTTTTTGTAAATTTATATAGAGAAAATTGGGATTTGAAATTTAATAAAAATCCGGGTTTGTTTGCCCAGAATTTAGATGATATATGTATAAGATAAATCAAGGTTAAAATAAAAAATAGCATTTAATAACTTGAAAAAGTTCTGATATAAAAGTTGGAAAAACTAAAAATTTGAATACATTCAGATCCGAAAAAAATTTATTTTGAAAAAAAAATAATTTGCCCAACTTTGAAGTATTCGCTAATCCATCTGTGCGTCGTTTGTGAATCATCGTTGCAACCTACTTTTTTACATATGTACATAAGTAGGTACCTGAAGCTAAAAAATTACTCCAGTTAATCTTGCTCTGTCAAAATTTGGAAGGTGTATTTTTAATACGTGAAATTTTGGTATTGATTGAAAAAACTTGCATACAATACAATAAACAATTAATCCTTGTTCCCATCTGTTTATGCACTGTTGGATGAAAAAAAAAAATTGAAAATTGTTCCCGCGTTTTAAGAGAGAGAGGGGGACATTCAGTAAAATAATTCATGATGAATGTTATATTTTGCCTTGCACGAAACTCTGGGAGTCCCGCTATTTTAAGGTAGTCGTTTTACAATAAACTATCCTGTTACGTTGAAAATTGATTGTGTTACATATATATTGCACGGAAATTACTTTAAACTTGATCATGTTGTGTCGTCCAGCCTTTACGACGGATCCGTTGATGAAGGAGGGAGGTTTCCAAAATTCAAATTTAGCTAGAAATAATAACAATCCCAAAAAAGCACATGCACGATGAGTCATTAAAAATATTAAAAATTATGTTATTCCATGTTTAGTTGTAATTATTTAAAAAATATATATGGCACTTCAAAAACATTGAAATTTTGCTTCAAAGTTGCTACTTGTAATTTTTTTTTGAAACTGTTCATAGATTAACTAAAAACCTAAGATCGATTCATAAAAGATGACTTAAAATAACAAAAATAAGTAAAACGTTTATAAACTTTTATACCATTTACAGACCCCTTTCGTTTTTGGCAACACGCTCGAGAGTTTTGTGTTGCCAAAATCGAACGGTTTTTTGCATCAAAATTTTTCTTACCTTTTTTAAAAAATTAACTAATGTGATTATTATTTACTCAACTTTTCATCATTTTTTTGATAATTTTTAGTCATATTTGGCTATTTTTTATCATGTTTTAGAAACATTTAGAATTTTTTTTTGGTATATTTAAAATGATTGTTGTTTTTATCATACCTGTTTGTTATTTTTTTCATTTTGCATCTTTTTTTTTTGATAATTTTGCCATATCTATTCTTTTGTTTGCATTTGATTTTGAGTTTTTTTTTAATTTTTAGGTTTTTTTGTTATTTTTGAGTGCTTTATTTTTCTTTGAATTTTTTGTTATTGTTGGCATATTTTTATGAACATCCAAGAACGTAAATACGTATGTATAGTGTTTATTTATTTATTTATTTATTTTTTGATCCTAGGCTTTAGCCTTTTATCTGTGTTAAAACTTAAATTATCACTCACTTCTTATTTTAATTTGTTGTAAAACATCTTCTAACACTAGTTTTAATTTGGTCTCTGGACATGCTCAAGTTGATATCTTCGACATATGCGTTGTAGAGTGCCATCATTCTATACATAGCTATGTATAGGTTCGTTTCGCGCGTAATTCTGGATCCTATTTGTAAGCTGAAATGGCCTTACGCTGCGCAAACTGCTGCGTCCTTGGTTGGGCGATATCTGGGACAGCATATACTGCGAATAATACCTTCCACTTGCTAAATCCATCAGAAACAATACATCGATTGATTTTCTACGATTTTCGAGCGAATTTAATCCAACCAACATGCACAAAGCACGGTAATCCGGCATTGTCTCTTGCCATCCAAGGTTTCTCAGTGCGTATTTGAGGAATTTCTTTTGGACTCTTTCTAATCTTTTAATGTGGACGTTGTAATACGGTTGCCAAACAATACTTGCGTACTCAATTGTTGTACGAACTAAACCAACATAGATTTTCACGATAGTATATGGGTCATTCAACTCATGACAAATTCTGCTGATCATTCCAAACATAGAGTTGGCTTTGGCTACCACTTGTTCTATATGTTTCGTGAAATTTAGTTCTTTGTCCAATTCGACTCCAAGATCCTTTACCGATGTCTTCCTAGTAATTATCAAGCTGTTTTCCAAGCGATACTCGTACATAATGTTCGTTATTTTGCGGGAAAATGATATAACGTTGCACTTGGATACGTTAATTTTCAGTCCATGGCTTTTACAACATTCAGAAAATCGGTATAGCGCATTTTGCAAAACTAAGCAATCCTTCGGAGAACGAACGGGAAGGAATATTTTAAGATCATCTGCATATATCAGCACAAACACGTCCTGTAGAACCTCGGGAAACTCATTCATAACAGTGATGAAAAGAAGGGGTCCCAAGTGACTCCCTTGTGGTACACCACTGTTAATCAAGAAAGTACCGGATCTGACGTTTCCTAACTTCACATATTGAACTCTTTGAACGAGGTATGAACGTATCCATTTGAGACAGGTACCACCAATTCCATTTTTACAGAGCACGGAAAGTAAAGCGTTGATTTCGATCACATCAAATGCTTTCGACATGTCTGTGTATATAGCGTCAGCCTGTAGTCCTTGCATCATCCATTTTGAAGTTCTTGAGACAAACTCTCCAAGATTTGTCACGGTCGATCGTCTTCGCAAAAAACCATGTTGTACGTCGGATATTCTTCTTTCCAACCATGGGTACATATGGTCGTAGACAATGCTCTCAAAAAGCTTGGGTATGGCAGAAAGAATAGCGACTCCACGATAATTTTCAACAGGAAGCTTAGAAGCAGATTTATGTATCGGTATAATATGGGAAATCTTCCAAAACTTCGGAAAAATTCCTTCGTTAATAGAATCCAAGAAAAGGCGATGCAAGGGTGCTTCAAGCCCACCAACGCACTTTTTTAGGAGTGAGTTAGTTAAGCCGTCAGGACCGCTGCCTTTAGCTTCGTCAAGCATTAAAATTTTCCTTCTGACGTCTGTTATCGATATTGCCAGCTCGGGAAAAACATTCACCGGAAGCTCATACTCGAGATCTGTTCCAGTAGAATTCGAGCAGTATACGCTTTGAAAATACTTCAGAAGCCTCTTCTAAATTGTTTGCATTTTTAGAGCAGTACGAAACATTTTTCAGTATTAAATTAGACTTTCGTTTGGAATTACAATACTTCCAGAATCGTTTCGGTTCAGTTTGAATATTTCGTTGAAGATTTACAAAGTACAAACATCGCTGGGCTCTATGCAGGCTTTTAAATGCATTCACCGCAACTCGATATGCGGTTTTATCAGACTGAGTTTTAGTTCTACGGTATCGATTATATTTCCTTCGTTTGTCCTTTAAGAGGCGTATTGTGTCAGCGTCAAACAATACTATATCGGTCCTGTTATAGCGAAAATTTTAATGTCGTTTAAAAAAACCGATCGGATGTTGCCAAAATCGAATGTTGAATTTTTTTTTTCAATTAAAACATCTTACCATTTTGAAAATTTATTCATATAATTCAGTTGATAACTAAAGAAAACAGCATTTTGGTGTTAATGTTAATTTGGTAGATTCAAGTTTTCCTGAAGTTTCCTGAACTCGAATCCTTATACAGATTTTGTCCATCGCCTCTAGTTTTGGTGATATAGACTTCATGTGTTTGAGTGTTTATGTTTTGTTTGAATCAGTGTTGAGTGAAATCCATCATTGATAAATGACGAACTAACAAATCTACATGAAAGAAAAAAAAAACTGATTCTGAATTTGTTTAATAGACTTCATTTGATTAAGAAGGAAAAATATTTTGGTCAAGATGACGATGAATAATTCAATAAAAAATTAATTTTACAGTTTTTAAAAACTGGAAAGATAAAAAAATCATTCCTGACATAACTGAAGAAAGTTCAAAAAAAAGTTTTATTTAATTAGACTTATTAGTTGAAGTTTGTAAAATTATTTAATTTTTTATTTCAAAAATATCAAATGTAAATTTGGTTGATTTTTTTTAAATTCGTTGAAATTCCCTTATAATACAGAAGTAGGGTAAGTGAGCCTTATTTCGCTATATTTTGTCAGAGGTTTTTAAATTTGATATTATTACGCCGAATCTTTAATACTTGGATATACAATTTTTTTGGTAAATAAGTTTTACATTTTTTTCTGAATTCTGTTTTGGTTTGAAATAATCATTTCAAGCCTTAATTTACGAAAAATATCATATTTCATAAAGTGAGTCGATGTTCCTAATTTGACACTAATTGTTCCTAATGTTAACATTATGAGGAAAAATGTATCATCGTACCCAATATTGTCCACTATTTGTTCCTGATTTTGCATATAAGTCTGTTTTTTTTTTTGATACTTTAATGAGAAAAATCTCAAAACTCACCTTTTTATAAATTTTACAACGTTTTTGGAATATGATTAGAGAAATAAGGACTATTGAAATCCTTCACAATATTCCTTTACGCTAGTTTTGAAGAAAGTAGTGAATATTGAGCTTATTTAAATTCAAACTTTACCTTTTCTAATGGATACATTTACTATATTTCAAAAAGTAGAAAATTCATTGTAATGGATTCAAATAAGTTCAGTCAAACAGAGCATCATACAACATTTGGGTACCACAACACTTATTTAACGTTTATTTTAATATAATGTAAAAAAAAAATCATTTAATGATAACAAAACGATGATGCCATAGTTTCTCACATCGTGAGATTGTGTTTTGAAAAACTTGTTTCTCATAGAAAATTTGAGAAAATTGAAATTTTTATATTTTTTGATGCCGTAAAACACTTAACACAATGTGACGGATTGACTTATAATGATATTACCTACAAACTTTATATTGATTCACGCTTCAACACTGTTGGTGTATGAATATTTTTCGGACAATCATTTAATTTTTTTCATTAAATATAAATAAATATTTTTTAAATACCGTTACCAGCTAAAATGCATCGACATGCAAATCAATGATTTTCTATTTAAATCTTGTTTCCATATGCTAGAAAATGATGTAAATTTGTTTATTCCTTAATGTATACAGCACCCTTTTGCTCTCTTTTGACAAAAAATTTTTGACAGAAAAAATATAAACTTTACTTCTAATAAATTAAGATCTTCGATTGTATGTTCCCATCCGTTCGAACAATTATGGAGCTAATAGCGCTATCATTGGTGTAATGAAAACATTCAACCGTTTTTCTGAGCACTTCGATTTCGACGTTTCGAGAGATGTTTTCCGTACTAGAGTTTTAAGTGTATTGAGAACCCTGTAATTAGACTTAGTACTTTTTTATATTAATTTTAAGTCATCATTAGGACCAATATGTGTTCCGTTGATTTGTAATAAATAATAATAATAAATAATAATAATAAACAAAACTAAATAACTGCAGATCGTGCTTTATGCGTAACGACATCACAAATATGTAAAAAACAACAACTTTTCAAACCTTCTTTATTAATTTTTCATTAAAAACAAAGGTTTTTGCTACTTACCCCTTTTTCTTAGTAGGGTGAAAATCGCATGTTTTTGTAAATTTAGAAATAACTAGTGAAACCAATTATACTTCTGACTACGTTCATTTGATGTCCCATTAACCTTAAAACTTTTGATGTACAAACGGTAGGAGCATCTGTGGACATTAGGTTTTTAGAAGCCATTGAAGTTGAAAAGTGCTGCATGATGCACCTGTGGACATATGCTATTTTTAGTTTTTTCACGAAAAAAACATGGTTCTAACATACTGATTTCTTAAATCATGATAAAAAACACGAAAAATTTCAATAAAATCGGTTGACAAATTCAGCTTTTATCTGCCATTTCTAAAAAGGTGTTTTTTAAGAAATATGCTAACAATTCCATTCAATTTGGACATACTTTGAAACAATCGGGATTTTACGAAAAATCCTGTGAGTAAGAAAACTAATTTGTTTGGAAAATGAAAGATCACATGATCCGTTACATTATCATTTTTTTTATAATTGTGATAAGTGAATAATAACGTCAAAAACAGTCAAAATCGAATGGTATGTTAACATTAGGTATACGTGCCAAATTAGGAACACCTACCCTATCAATAGCAAAATGTTAGCACGATAAGGTGTTGATTTTTCTACATCAGTTGAATTAGGCATCATAAAGGATTCATTTACATTCATAAATTAGAAAATTTAGATTAAAATGATAGCATGATTTCATATACAATTCTCATCAGGTTTATTGAGGTGTTTAAATTTAAATTGAACAAAAAATATATTAAAAATTCTGTCAGCGAGGTGCGCGCATTATTTAGTGTTTGTTGATTTCTCTGTCATAACCAATCTGGGCATTATTAAAGCATCTAATTGTTATCATTATTTATTTAAAAAAAAATGGTATAGTTTTGCCCGAATACAGGTGGTATAATATCAAAATTTTGGTCTAATTTTTCCTATACAGATAGTACAAGTATGCCAAATTTTGGTTGGTAAATAAAGCTAAGTAATACCTCATTTTCTCAAACAGTTTTAGGAGTTCAGCAATGCCAAATTTTGGCTGTACTTGATACCTCAAACTGGCTTCATTGTTCTCTCGTAACTAAGCTGGAAGCGGTGGCTAATCAAGGTATCATTAAGGTTTCAGTTAAACCTACTCCGTATCCGTAGATGAAAATTGAGACCAAAATTTTGTTATTTTACCATCTATATTCGGGCATAATGATTGATACCAAATTTTACTATCAGGCATGTAGGGAAATTTAGATATCATTTTACCATAAACGTCTGCTCGGGTCCTCAATGAGTTGACTTCGGAAAAGAAAAATATCCTGTGTTGCCAAATAATTTTTACTTGTGGGTTTAGTTAAAAGATGAATTAATTTGAAAATGTTTTCTAAGAAGAAAATTTCAGAAAAAACAGTTAAATTGTTATTTTTTTTCCTACAACAAATATTACGATCGTGAATATTAAATCAACAAGAAAATTTATTTTGATTTAATTTTAAATTTGAATTCGTCCTCAAAGCTTTGTAAGGGTTCAAGAGCATGGACTTGTGAATTTGTTCAGTTGGCAAGTCAATTGCTTCCTGAGCCGATTTCAGTGAGTTCGAGCTCAAGAGTAAACATCGAACACAGTTGTACCGAATAAGTTTTTCAGTACGCCAACGCAGATGGTAGAACAACGGGTTTCAATCCAAATCAAGTAATTGTGTGATTGGTTATTGGTTATTAAATTTTATTGTCTTTAGGTTTACGGATAGAAATACAATGAAATTTTAGGCTAGTAATTTTAAAACAATATAAATATGAAAAAAATTGTATAATGGATAGAAAATCATTTGTCCTTTCATTCCCAGATATCAAGAAGTTTCGCACCATCAGATGTCCTTCCAGAAGGAACACCATTACTTCAATATTTTTTCCTCCGGTGAACCCAATCGAGGTCTGAAATGTATTTACTTTCCAATGTCAAACTTTCAGTAGTCACGTGAGTGAGCAAAAAAAAAAATCGACCGACTGCCAGTGCCCGAATAAACATTGCAGCACGAGGCGCCTTCAAAAACAAACGTTAAATATCGCCTCCCATCCACCCACACGCTGCACATTCCACCTGATTCATTGTTGTTGCCACTACTGCCTGGTGCTGTGTATAGTACTATGGTGGCATCGGACACGTTTTTGAATGACATTCCATTGGTTTCGTAACATCGTGACTCCGCTGATTTACGTTTGTACTTACTTACTTTTCAGTCCGTCACCCATCATCATCATCGTCCATTCGCCACGGACGGAATTTTCCCCCGTGTGGTGCTGTAACAGGTTGGTTCTCCATTTTTCCAAAGTGTTTGTTTTGCTCCTCCCAGCCCATCAGCCACTTAAAGGTGCCCTCGGGCGTCGCGATGGATTATGATGAATGTCACCTGGCTTGGATGAAATGTGCGGCGGTATTGAAATAGTTTTTCATTCTTTTTTTTCTGACTTTCAAGGGGGAGGATTGTACTCGATATAAATAGGTCAAAGCTGTCACATTTGTTTTCTTTTTATTTCATTTCAATACATTTTCAAGCTGTTTTTGCTGAGCCTTCATAAACCTGACGACGCTGCATTTGATGGAAGGCAGTCCGTGATCTTCTTGGGTTGGCCTCCGGTAGAACCTTTAAGTTAGATCTGATTTTGGTTGTTTTTTTCTACATTCTATCGAAGACACTCAAATCATTCTATTGATTGATTGCTAAAAGCAAACCCAACAGGGTGGGTACGAGTCACGGGGCGGCCAAATCCTTACGTCATTCCCGGCGACCGGCGCGGCAACCGCAGAATTTACCGGTGTGAAGGTGAGCTAGTCACGCTGCTGCTGCTGTTCGGTTCTGCCTGTCGGTGTCAGTTTCGATGCTATTGCCTGCTTCTGCTTCTGCTGCTGATGATATCAGGAAAGGCGGGGGCAGGTAAACGTACCCAATACCCGTGTTGTAATTTGTCTCCCGCAGAAGCCGGCACCATAGCATTAGAAGGGGTAGTACGGTTTAAGATGTCTATAATGTTTTTCATAGATTATATACTTCATTCTAATTTTCTATTCGTCTATAATATTTCAATGATTAAATATTCTTTCCTAAAGAATATAAAATTTCATCGATATAGCTAATTGAATAATTTCATAAAATAAATTTACGATGATTAACTCTTCATTTTTGTAGAGAAATGAATCCAATGTGTAAGTTGAAATTTCAGGGACTAGCTAAGATATAAATTGATGTTGAAAAACATGCAAAAAAAAATTGTCTTGTCTCCCGGTAGGCTTGAACCCACATCTTGCGTCATTCCGGGGCCCATGTATTAACATTCTACTACAGGATTGACGTTTTTCAACATCAATTTTCATCTTAGCTAGTCCCTGAAATTTCAACTTACACATTGGATTCACTTCTCTACAAAAAAAGTTTCGCTGACTGAATGTTTGAGTCAAGACCCATTTCTGGGTCACGGTTTAAAAAAAATAGATTAACTCTTTATTTCAAACGTTTTGCATATTCAAAGCTCTTCGCAAAATATCCGTTAGGTATAAATTTGACCTGAAGTTTGCTGGCGTTGCTGTGGTCGCAAATGTTAAACTGTTTTGATGATATTATACACACTAAGATTGCATTTATTCCGCTCGGGATAACGATTCTTCGAATCACAGGGAATAGCTCAATTATCACGAAATCCGAACCAATACTATAACGCGGGACCCGACACACTTCCCTTTTGTTAGTGGATGACTTAAGCGCCACTTCCTTTCGGAAGACCACCCACCTAGTTTTGATTTGCCCAGCTAGATGAGACTCGGTCGCGAGTTCCTTTTTGAATCCCTATTTTGGGAAAGAAGCAGAAGGGTCTCCGAACAGGGGTCCGTACTTCGGCTTCGATTCCGAATCCGCCCCGAAGACGAGAATGGCCCGCAAATACGCGGAAAGGGGAGCTAATCGTTGTTCGACAAAAAGCGGAACTAGAGCAGCCTAAAACTAACGAACGAATTCCCATCCACTTACCTTGCTCAGGAATGGGAAAAGATCGTGGTTGGATTCGCGGCCAACCTCCACAGTAAATCGGAACCAAAATACACAACGATTACCTGCAACCCCTTTCCCAGATGCCCCAATTATGTCATCAACCCGGTACTATCTATCAGCTCGATTAGCATTCATAATGACGGGATTGCTTACAACGATAACATAGTTTTATTGTGCTCCACTGCTGTTGGTGTACATTTCCATGCGTGTTTTAAATTCTAACCGCTAGCGCATGCGATGGGCAGCTTGGTCGTTTGTCAATATCCGGATAGATCGGTTTTATCGGGTTTCCCACATTCACTGGATTCCCCATGTGGGGGATGGAATCGGCTACTTTGCGGCTCGCCAGTCCAAGAAATAATAAATTGTCCGCCCGATTAATGTAACGGATAAATGTTCATCAATGCAACATAAGCGGCTATAGTTGCGTGCCGTACCAAATGTCATGTACATGAACAATCACTAGTATAGAAAGTTGGCCATATTCGAGTACTCACGTTTGTCGCTAATTTCAGATGGGGGTTTTGGGAATATCTACTCCCCCATTTTTGATTCTACCTGCGACAACTGCTGTCGAGACTTCCTAGCGATGCGCTGGTCGATGGTTCACGATGGTGTTACTGCAACATGCAGGTGGCTCTGTCGCTGCTCGACGATGAAATCACTTCGTCGCTCGGCCAATACCTCCCTCCGGATTCCCCGACTATAGGATAGCACGCCGGCAGAGCTTACGAGCCGGCGGATTAATTTGGTCGAATGGTAGTAAGTTTCGCTGGCCAGCGTTGCCGGATTCGGCCCGGAAGCGTAGACAACCCGGGTACGATGTTCCGACCGTGGTGCAGTCGTGCAGGGTGCAGTCGATGCCGAAGGCTCTTTGTGAAGGCTTGCGTGGGCGTCTTAAATCTGTCGTGAGAAAGGGCGTGGTGTTTCACGTGATATTCACAAACTCACAACGTTCTGACACTTTACCTTGGAGTGCGCAACTCAAGTTGTTACGCGCTAATCTTCTTCACTTTCCTAGCCTTATCGTAAGCTAAATGGAATACCAAAAATGCTGATTAATAACCAGAACACTGGTTCACGGATTACAGGCAAACAGTTTAACTAACAAATTACAACGCGAACTAACCGATCTTATCCCAACTGATCTTCAGAAGTAAGTGAATTGGGTGGTCGCATCAGTTATCAGCTCACTTGAAGCTAGTTCCACTTCGTACCGGAACTACCCGATCCGAAAGTCTGATCGGGCCGTTTAACAAATGTTTCCCTTTTCCATGTATTTACGAAGGGACCTCGTCTTCCCCTTCCAAACCCTAATTCGAAGACCAACCCTTTTCTCTCCCAAACCTAAGTATATAAAGGACTCCCGAAAGAGGTCATTCACCTGGCACACAGCAATTTTGCAGCTGGTGGTCTTCTGGAAGATGCCTCTTAAGCCATGCTTTCTACTCAGGAAATGTGTCGGTTGATCGAATACATTCAAATGCGCGCGAGTATCTTTATAATCATCAAAGTTACTGATGGATATGGAGTTAGGGTGGCACTTTGTAGAACAATAATTGGATTTCGCTATAATTTATTAATTTTAGACTTATTTTAAGTCAATTTTATTCCGGTTGTCTAGATTCGTTCTTTCAATGTTTACGAATGTTTGTTTAATCTATTTTATTATTCTGTTGTTTGATCTAAAGATTATCTTGTGTATATATACTCGTTACAATACTCATCCGTCTCTCGTGATACTTCATTTCTCCTGAAATTTAGAATGATACTTCTACGAGTCCACAGGAACTTGAACAATCCCCGTAAGTTCAAGACAGTGTCCTCCAGAATTACGGGAGACGCACTTGTAATTTTTTTCTCTTGCTCCCTTGTTTAAAAAAAAATTTCTTCTCTCTTTTTCACCAGTACAAAAAAATTATAACCACCAACCATTTCTGCTTGTCGTTTTTTGCGGTTACCTACTGTCGTTTTATGTTGTTGATTTTTTGGTGGCCGGTACTCGCGTAGATTTTAATTGATTGATGGTTATAGAATAGTGTTAAATGAAATTTAAGTTGAGGCTGCGAAGTACGCACTGCATTAGAGAACAGCACGGCTGTGTGGACAAACTCTACCATGCATTCTTTCCCCCGTTTTGCAAGCTTCGGTTGGCCAATCGACTCAGCTAGCTGACATGGACCCGAACCGCAAGGCTTTAAATTCCATAGCTCACCCGGCGCGTAGGTAAGTTTGATTGCCATCCAGCGTTTTGGTGACGAAAGTAATGAGAATCTTTTTTTTTGTTTACAGAGGACTGTCTCGTCTGTGGTGTTTTGAAAGTGAAGAGCGTTGAGATGTGCAAAACTAGTGAAATAAGGTGAAATATAATGAAATGCTTGAAATATATTCATCTTGATGTATTTGTTTTTCCTGAAAAGTGCATTGAAAGCAATTCAAAAAATAAAAGAATTTAGAACCAAGGGAGAGGGTAGCAGAATTCAAGACAAACGGGTGAAAACCGTTTCGAGCTCACAGGATAATTTCAAAATGTCCCTGCAAGTCACAGGAGATAACCGTTTCGAACCTACAGGACAATTTGACAGTCCTTTTCCTGAGCTGTTTTGCTGTCCTGAAATCGTCCGGTCCAGCTATTGAAAATACAGGATGAAATCGATCCGACCACAGGAGAAAAGATTAAGTGTGTAGACTGTTCCGAAAATTATTAATACCCCTTTTTTTAATAAAAGAAACAAAGATTTTTTTTAAATACATTCTTAACTGAAACATACTGCAAAATAGTGTTTTCTTCCAATTAATAACTCATTAAGCATTAACATTTCTAGGGTAGGCCAGTTCTCTTACTTTTCTCTTAACATAACTCATCAGCGTCTGCACAGTGCTTTTTCGAACCATTTTTACCACATTGGGCCAATCTTTCTTGAATTTTTCAACACTGTCCACTGGTTTCATGTAATTACTCATGATTTGCGTTCGTCAAAGCCCAAAAAGTTTAGGTTGGACGAATCTGTGGTTAGCTTGATGGGTTCATGTGTTTCGGTAAATACACACAGTAAATTTTTGCCTCGATATCCAGCAAAAAATATTGCTGGAAAAGTCCAGCAATCCATTTTTTTGTAGGAAACCAGCAAACATTCTCCTTCTTGCTGATTTTTCTAGCACTTGATCTTGATTTCTGAAAAACCAGCAATCGTTCTGTCAAACTCGAATTTGATTTTTATTGCTAGTTATTTTTCGTTGCGCGTGAAAAGTGTTTGTTTGTTTCTCGTGTATGCAACGGTGGAGGCATCGAATTTTATTTCTATCTATATTCCATCGATGAAATATTTAAGTTTTTTGAATTATTTAAATTTAAAATATTAGAGATATTAGATTCATTGCGTAGGTAAATTATTCTATTTTTTTAATATTTCAAAATTAAGTAGATACTCATGTTTAATCAGGTTATCTGTAGTTGGTTCCGGATCAAAAAAGTCCCAAAAAAAAATTTTCTAAATTATTTATAATTTCTGATAACATTTCTTGCATTCGGTTTTTCATTAATTTTTACAATTGTAAAGAATAAATCTATTCGACGATGTATAAATATGTGGGGGGTTTGATGAAAGTTTTAACAGCTATCCCGGATTTTTCGGTAAAAAATTGACATCCAATTTTAGCTTTGCTTCGCTCTATCTCATTTATCAACAAACCTTTTTTTTAATTTAAATTTTTTTTGTAGATTGATTATCACTTTCATAAAACATAATTGGTTTCTCGAAAATTTCTGTTCTTCAGTAGGTGTATTGGAATGATTATTGAGAGAATTTGAAAGTGGGTTTCGGGTTGTATTTAACCGACCAGTTAACCAGGAAGGTTAACATCTCCTATTTTGAGGTTTTTTCAGTGTTGCCAGGATGAATTATATTTTTTTTATTAAAAAAAAACCTTTTTACACGAATATTGCAGCCTCAAATCGTTTGAAGGTCGCTTAAGAGTTATCCAATCAAAGTGAAATTTCACACGATTAGTTCTTGATGAAAAGATCAATATAAGAGGGAAGAAACAGGGAAATTTCGGCTTGAAACGGAAATTTGCAGGGCGAACGAACAAAAAGATGGTATGTAATCGCTCAGATTACAGAGTCAGAAATGCTACCTTTAACTAAAAAAACGGATCAATCGATGTGTAGCCTTCTCAAATTATTATCATCGCGTTTGTTACGACCGGAATTAGATTGCGAAGCGTTACGGTCGATAGTCTGATAGTGGACTACCACCTATGCTATGATGCCGTGTTTTTTTTTCAGCCAAAGTTTAAACTTTATGAAGAGATTACCGTACTTTATGTTTGTTACTAAATTTATCTGCCTTATCGGTGAAAAGTGATGTCCTTTTCAGTGAGAACATCTTAAGATTATGAAATTCTATAGACGGATAGCAAGTTAGAAGAAATGGCTTGGCCTACTAATATGTAGTGTTAGATGCAACTCTATCTGTATCTACCTCTTCATAGTAGTTGGCCCGTGCCGAACAAAAATTTGGTATGCGATGATAATGTTTCCAATAAACTCCACTCGCTCATTTTAACCATCTTTCATTTCTCCTAACTCTCTATCCATCTATAAAAAATTCATAATTTTAAATTAAGTAACATACGGTAATATAATTCCGAAAATGAGTCAAAGCAGATAAATACGTACGTACCCAAGTAACCAAAAGTTCCATAAAACAGGCTCTTAACGAATAAATATCATTTTACTCAGCCTTTAATTTAGGATCTTATCCTTACTTTCAAAGTTCATAATTGAAGCTGAGTAGAAGGCTATTCAGCCTCCACACAAGTCTTTAAAAGAAAAATGAATGAAAAAAGAATCATACTTTTCCTTGCTTTGGTTTGTTATATCTATTTATTCTAATTTAATGTTGCTTTAAAACTGTGAATGAGTTTTATTCTTACTTGAAAAAGTTGCATGCTTGAAGATTTGAACCTGAACTAACGAAGTGAGAACTGAACACGCTACCTCTGTACCATGGCCAATACTTAGTTTGCTGTTATTTTAAACACAATATAAAAGAAACTTAGAATTATCGCTTTTTCAAAGCAGGCAGGATATTAAAAAAAATGTAAACATTCGTATCTATTCACCAAAACATGCATTAATTTCTTAAAATGATGCATCAATATTATCCAAAACGAACTAGGAGGAATTGAAATTAAAAGCGAGTAATTTTTTTTAAGTTGTTTTTTGTGATTAATTTCTTACTCTTTCCAATTTTAGTTTAAAAAATGGAGAGCGCTTTCATGTGGTTGCTTACAAGGTTTTTCCCAATCATGACAATGAAGATTTGCGGAACTGTTTCAACTACCTATAGAACAGAGATAGAGGAAGTTCGAGTCAAGATCATCCTATAGAAGAATATATTGCTAATATCTGCGAAAAGCTACCGCCTATACTAGCCGGTAATAACTTTGCTCTAGGTGCTGGAGGTTTCCCAGCTTCAGCTGTAATCTTAAATTCGCAATGAAAAAAAAAGGAAAATCGGATTGTAAACGAGGAGTTATGTTTAATTGTTTCGGTATGTTAGATGTGAATATTGTTTAAATAAAAAGAAAGTAAAATATATTTTAGATTTGTGCTATGCATCCATTTTGATTACAACATTTGATTTATTTGAGGGTTTAATTCGTTGTCCGTATATTAGTAGCTCTGATATTTTGTTATTCACTCTTGTGCAAAATCTTAACGCTAACGTTTGCGTTGAAGTTCTATAAAAGTTCCTCATGGAACCAAAAAGTTCGTATCAAGTTCTGTATGGAACCAAAAAATTCGTTGCAAGTTCGTAACGAACTTGTTTAGACTTTTTATGTTCGTTAAAAATCCCAAAACAAGCCCTAATTCTCATTTATCTCGAGTACCTTTTATCCAGCCAAATGTGAACTTTTGATGCACAAAATTAAGTATCTATGCGACTTTTGATAACTTGTGTAGTACTTTTTTCCAGCACCACCTCCCACACAAGTACACCTGAAGATCACCGTACCAAACTAAATCAAAGATCGACCACGTTTCGATAGAGAGCTCGGACATAATCGACGTCAGATCCTTTCGAGGCGCCAACATAGAGTCAAACCACTATCTGAAGATGGTGTAGATGCACCCAAAACAATCCAACAATGGACAACATAAGAAACCGACGCCCGGCTCGGTTAAATTTCGCACGACTGAAACAACCTGAGGTTGGAACAGACTACGCGCAATTGCTCGAAGCTGCGCCGTCGGCAGAGGGTGAGCTTGATGAAGCCTCTCTCGAGGGCTGTTGGGATACCATCAAGACAGTCATCAACAGCGTTGGGGAAAACTTCATCGGGCATGTGGAACGAATTCGACGGAACGGCTGCTTCGACGACTAATGTAGAGGGTGATGGACGAAGAGAACGCCGCCCGGGCGGCAGTAGACCAAATGAGCACCCGTTGAAACGTTGAAAATCACTGACAGCGAAAAAGGCATCGAGCACGAACTATCCAGGAGAAAAGTGTCGCCTGAAGGAAGAGGAGCTCAAGAAGCTGGAGTAGCTTTATCGTTCTCAGGAAACACGAGAGTTTCGTGTCGAAAGCCGAAATGTGCCGAGATAAAGACGGAGGCATCCCGACTGACAATCGTGAAGTGATCAAAAAGTGGAAGCAGCACTTCGATGAACACCTGAATGGCGCAAATGCAGTAGACTAAAACGGTGGAGAAAGAAGCATCGCCGTCGTAGCCGTTGGCCCTTGGCGTTGGCGCCGTAGGCGTTGAGGAGTCACTCCAAACGCTGAGTGAATTTCAGGAAGCCATTCGCCAGCTTAATAGCAACGAGTTGTCTAGGAAGAATAACATCGCAGCTGAGCTCATAAAAATGGGACAAGTTGACCGATTGCCTACACCGGTTGATGGTCCAGTTTTGAAACACAGAAGCGATCACTGGTAAATATTCTGCAGCGTGAGATCCTTCAGCGAATGATCAGCGGAAGTCGTGCCTACTATGGACTCCATAAGCAGCTGCGGTCGAGAAGACTTAGCTCTCGTACGAAGTATAACCTGCACATGGCGCTCATTAGACCGGTTGTTCTCTGCGGGAACGATACATGGATATTGAGTGAGGAGGACCTGCGTACACTCGGAGTATTCGAGCGACGAGTGTTAAGAATCATCTTTAGCGCCATGTTCTGCAAAACAGGTGTTCGCTTCTAATTTGGTAGGAAAGAAACGAGAACGGTTGCCATGGACCGAGCGAATTTAAGGAATTGTCTTCATCAAGTTATGTCGTGAGACGGATAGCTATGAAAATAAAATAAAATTTAATGTTAAAAGGCATGAAATGACCCACAGAACCCTTCTTAAAGTTTTTCTAGACAGCACCCACCTGATGGTTACGAATCTGACGAAGATGATGATGTCACATGTTGCACGTGAATCGCTTACCTCCGGCCAGGGCTTGGGAGAAAAAGAATTGCTTCCAGTAAAAGTAAATTTTCTAGTAGTTCCATTTTTACGATCACTCCTTCTCTACTAAAGGATGGTTGTTGTGATATTTTAATAAAATGATGCATTATTGTAATGAAATTATTCGTCGGTGTGCTTTAAATTGATTCCATCAAAATCTATTTTCTGAATCACGTATATTTCCATTTGTTTTGAAAGTTATTTATGAAAGTTTTAAACATCGAAGTCTAACTTATTCTATTTCCGTAAGATGAAGTTTTCCAAGCTAATTCACAGAATTAAACCGTGCCATCTCGATAAGACCAATAAAAGGATTACCATTTGCAGGCATGCACAACAAAAACATAGTTTTGAATCGTTACAAAGCATTCCACCATTAGGCTATCTGGCGGCTGACATCTGGAAGCAAAACAAAACGAAGGAAAGCACCCAATAAGGTGCGTGTCTATGAACCATACACCGCCTTACGTGGTGTTATTTCGGTTTAATCTTATTGTCGTTTATATGTGAGCTAGTATAGTGGACACGGGACCAGAAAACTAGTGGCTGGCGTTGGCCCACCCAAATCGTTGCGGCAACTGCAAACACTCGCCAAATGCATAAACAACATCTAGCTTTGACCAGTCGTCGATACACTCAAAAAATAGATCAGCAGCAAAGACAAAATATATCTAAACAATCTATGTTTAGTTTCTGAATTTTCAATTATGTGGAGATTTGACATTTTAGGTAGATTCATGTCTATAGGCGTGACCTGGATATTGCCCTCAGCATACCAGTTCGTGACCTTTCCTGTGACTTGAATTCAAACAAATTTGAATTCGATTAAACAAATGGTGATGTGTTTCACTTTTAATAACTAACTGGATTTTTTTTTTCTTTAAAATCCAAACTACAAAATCTGAGTGCATCGATTGTGTTTCTCGTGTATGAAAAATGAGTCGCGCGTGTTAGCTTTGTTTTTCCACGTAAGTATATATTTTTTCTCTCAATTGTCATTTTGCATTAAACTGTTGTTTTGCTTAAGATGCTTGATTCCTCCGCGTTTTTTTTTTCGATAGCTATTTAGGTGCAAAATGCCGGTGTGGCCGCGTGCCTCCTCCTCTACATGCCATGATACGTATTGAGGTGGTCACTAAATATGGTCGAGAATATGAAAATGTGATGTTTCTACAATCTATACTAACTATAATAGTATCTAGCTATCTGTACGAGGAGCTTGGAAAAAGATAGCGAGGCGTCGATAGCCATACGAAATGCGTCATATTGGCACGAGCAGCGGCGCGCTGTCTGAACTTTGCAATGTTTTGGTATGCAATCGGCTTTGCTGACGACGAGCGATGTTTATTTGTTGTTCCAGCTAGGGCGTTACGTGTTGGGTTGAGGCTCGCTACCGAATCCGAGGAAAGCTACCAAAAACTTCAAGAAGTAATATGAAAAGTATTGTGTACTTAAAAATGATATTGAGATTGCATACCTGATTTCATAATTTAATTTTAAATTTGTATACAATCTGTTATGTAGTCATTTTCCATCTAGTGAATCTCTTTTACGATACATTCTGGTCATTGTCTGGTTTTATACAAAAAATATCTCCCAAATCAAAAACTTGAAACAGAATCTATCCAGTTGAATTTTGTATAACTGAGTCATCTACATTGATTACTGGCAATTGATGCTTTCTTAAAAAAACACAATAACAAAACCGGTCATAAAAGTTCACTTCACACAATCAATAAAAAAAAAGAATCGTAATGATATCAATAGACTTCCTCTCTGATCGATAATCATGATATAATTTCTGAGCCCCGACGACGTAGCTATTTACAACAGCAAAACATCATCAAAACAGCTGACGAGCCTCAACCTATCTAAGTAAGTAAGTAAGTAAGTTGAAACGTGGCTCTGAAGGCACGTGATGTTTGGTTGCCTACTCCTAAACTAGTTGTACGTGTTGCATTGTCTGTTTACATAGTGAGTTGTTGAGGCGGATAGAATTTTATTTACTACACGAGCCGTTCGCTGTTTTAAAATCCGGAACGTCCTTTGACAAAATAAAATTCATTTTTTTTACAATTAGAAAGTTTAAATCTTCATTGTACCGCAACAAGTTCGTATGACACAAAACACCGGTAACAATTTTCTTGAAAATGAGAAGCATTTTCCTGGAAAAGTGCTAAAATATCGTGCACTGACTAATAGTGTACTCTCTGAGTCGGTTGGCGAAAATGGAAGAAGTAGCATTGGAGCTGTCTGAAATTTGATTCGGAAATATGGAGAGGAAAGCCTCTATCCTTTTTTTGTATGTTTGTTAGTTATCCACCATGGGTGCACGGATTCACAGCAGTTTCTGCCTAAATATGTGCTCACATGCATTCTTAGATTATTAAGTTCGACCAATCTCCAATGCAAGGCGTACAACATACCCGGACCCTATGCGTTCGTTGTTGAAAGTATTTGGTTGGAGTTGTTTTTTCTCTCCCTACGTAGGGGAACATGCCCTATTATGCGCCACCTAAGCGAATCGCTGATTTTCTATGTATTCCACGTACAAATTGTGTTAAAAATGGGTGCAATCTTTGAAGAAAATTGTTTTCTACAAATGCCTATGATTTTTTATTACTCAAATGGCTATAGTTGCTTCAAAAACATGATTTATAAAAACCTTATTCAAAGCCACAGAACAAAACTGTGTTGCAAATACGCGCCGCCGTGTATTCAATATGCGCCTAGCAGCTGAACACACCCGAAAGCAGCCGAAGACCGAAAACACACCAATACTTACAGACACTTTGAATGAAAATAAAATCAAAATGGACTAATCAAAATAAAAAAAAAAGTTGATTTTTTGGGCTGAATAAACGCTCAAAATAAGGTTTTAGACTTTTTGTTTATTTTCAATAAAAATTAGCCTTTTTGAAAAATTAATGCTATTTTCAGCCTACTACGATTGGCGCGTTATAACGAGCGCATGGGCCGTGATAAAACATACCCATAAAAAGCATACCATAGCGAATTCGGTATAATTTTTTAGCATTAAATCGTAGTTTAGATTCTCCTCTATCGATGTGTCAGAAAATATTGTCTTATTCGTTTTTCTCTGCTTGGTGACACCTTATTGAAAGGGTTTTAAAATTTAGATCGAAATGAAGAAAAACCTGAATTGTGAAATTATCACGACACAGGAGCATTTTAAGGAAAAATTCATACTTGCCATGACCAATCACAGCATTTAGAACAAATTGGTAATATTTAGCAGGCTTAAAATGCTTCAGATTCTTCAAAACAAGGGTGGCGCGTATTAGCCACATGGGGCGTTATATGAACTTTTCCCCTATTTATTTGTCGGAGAGAAGGGGTAAATGATAATAATTTTAAGTACAATAAACAAATTACAGAGTTCCCCTGATGATGGCCGAGATCATGGCCGAAACGTAGGACATTAAGTAAATATACTGTTTCTAAATTACAATTTGACTGAGAAGCCGAAACGTCCACAATAAGACTACATTCACCAGTCAAAAATCAACCATCTGGTTTAAAGACATATGAGAAGCAGAAGAAGCCGAAGTGGAGTCAAAAAAAGGTGCTTCCGTCAAACCAAGAGCAATGGTTTGTCAAGCCATATGTCAGTGTGACATTAGACTGGCCCATAACAAAAAAAATCCCTATATTCCACGCGGCACCTCCAAGGTTGGTGCATTTAGGTGAAAAAATGACTTTCTGAAAGTTTCAGATCATTTGAAAGAAGCACGAGCTGGCGCAAAGAAATTGAAATTTGTATGGAGGTTTTCGGCAAAATGTATGAAAAATCGACATACTTTCACTCTTTGTGTTCCAAAATATGTTTCCAGTATGCTAGAAAGCTCAGAATTTCAGGAATTATAATTCAAACAATGATAAACAAGTTTGTAGAAGATTGTGACGTGAAACGAGTTGACTATGATGAGTTATCCGCAATTGAATGTGTGATTTTTTTCTCATTTTATCGATATATCGTAAACGGTGTATAGTTGGATTATTAATACTAACTTGATCGCATTGTCACAATGAGAATTACAGATAGAAAGTTTGTGTCTTCGGCAAAGTTGTAGCTTATTTTATAACAAATATCTTTACAAAAAATTAAAGACAGGTTTGAAAAACTATAAACTGCTGCATTGTGCGACGACGCGATCAAGTTAGTGCGATTATTAGCCCATACACCGTTCACGATATATCAATGAAATGAGAAAAAAATGACACATTCAATTGCGGATAACTCATCACAGTCAAATCGTATCGCGTCACAATCTTCTACAAACTTGTTTATCATTGTTTGAACTACAATTCCTGAAATTCTGAGCTGTTTAGCTTACTGGAAAAATATTTTAGAATACAAAGAGTGAAAGTATGTCGATTTTTCATACATTTTGCCGAAAATCTCCATACAAATTTCAAGTCCTTTGCGCCAGCTCGTGATTCTTCCAAATGACCTGAAACTTTCAGAAAGTCATTTTTTCACCTAAATGCACCAACCTAGGGGGTGCCGCGTTGAAAAAAATGTTGTAAAAATTATCCCATACAAATTTGGGCCAGTCTAGTGTGACATGCATTCCGAGCCGTTCGTGAACACTGACAGATCGTACCGAAAGAGAGGAATCCGCAAAATTGTCCTCAGGCGAGACCATTGAAACTTTTGATGCCCGTATTGTAGTAACTATCTAATTAGTTGGGTATTTCTAGACTGTTTATCTCTTGTCAATTAATGATCATTATTAGTTCAACCTAAGGCATAGGTCAGCTACCAAAAGCAGGGCCGGATTAAGCCATTGGGGGGCCCGGGGCAATTTTTCTCGGGGGGCCCTATAATTCGATTTGTTTTATTTCAAATGCTACCCAGAATATACAAAAGCCTTTACACGTGTTGAAAACTGGAGATGAATTCAGTATACTATCTTCAAATAGCCATGTTGTCTGCGTAGAAAATAGTTTCTAGTATCTTCAAATAAAAATTGTTAATCAATCACGTGCAAACATTGCAGAAGAGTTTAGAAATTTCTTAGAAATGAGAACTCTAATTTAAGCTGCAAAATGCTAAATTTAATTCTTTTTTTAAACCCTTATCACCAACTAAAATTCTCTAATTTAAAAAATTAACCGGATAAATATTTTAAATGATTTTCAAATAATCATTGATTGTTTGGTTTGTGCTAATTCGAGAAATATTTACCTAGTGACAATAAGGAAGTGTCTTGAAGATTTGAAACATAGAAAACAAAATTAAAAAAAGAATAAACAAAATAACTAAACCCTTATTCCATAAAGATACAGATATAAGAGTTTAAAAATTCAAAACTTTAAATCACGTTATATTCAGAACCAAAATTCAGTGTCCCAAATCTAATGCCGTTTTCGTTTTTCTCCACTAGCGCGGGGCAAAACTTTTTCTGAATAAACAAACAATCGTTACCCGGGACGATGCAAATATATGGTTGCTATACTCACCCTTATGCTTACCCCCCACACTGACAACTTTTACAGGGTGCAACCGCCTGCTTGAGGTTCAAATCTCGGGCAAAACTAGTGGACTTCTGAATTAAAAACGAACATAATAACAGCAGTTAGGGCAAAACTCGTGGGTAACTAGGTTGCCACTGCCAATAAACGAAAACACTATAAATCATAATTTCAAATCAAGTTTTAAGAAACAAAATATGAATTAAATTAAAAAAAAAAAAGAAATACAAAGTTACAATCAGAGCAAAAGCAGAAATTGCACCAAATGTGAATTTCAATTTTATGTCTATGAAACACAAAAATAAAGTCTTTTCATGAGATGTTTTCGAATATGACTCTCATCAGATTAATTTTTTTTATCAAATTGTTATTCTAAATGTGACGAAAGTTTCATTCGATGCCCTCAAAGCCAAAGGGGTATTAGTGCAAAAAAGCTCGGTTGAAAAAAAAATTGAGAATAAAGATTAAATGTTTGAAACACAGAATCAGTTATCATTGAAAAAAATCAGATACGGAATCCAAATGAGTTCAGTACTCTAAACTAAGGTTGCTAGATTGCCCAGTTTTTTCCGGGTTTGCCCGGATATTTAACACAAAATTTGAAAAAAAAGTGCGGTCCGGCCCGATTGTCTGGATTTCATTGAAAAAAGCCCGGATTTTGCTGGGATTTATTCACATTATTTGCCAAAACAAACAGAGAAAATCATATTGTGTTGTGTTGTTCCCAAACGGAATTTTTTGAGCAAGTTTTATAAAATTAATAATGAAATGTCTTTTTGGAAAGCTTATAAAACGATTTAGAAATTGCATATGAAAAAAAAATTTTTTTTTCTCGATTTGTGTTGAGTATTTCCTGGGATGTGATCAATTTTGCCCAGATATTGCCCGCATTTTTGGGCGAAATTTTGGTATCAAATGCCCGGATTTTGCCAGGTTTTATGCTAAAATAGCCTGGATTTGTTCGGCCCGGGTACGTTCTGAAAAAATTCTGGCAGCCTAACTCTAAACAAAGATCCTGAATTTTAAAAATTCTGAAAAATGATGAAACTGAACTTCAGTAACTGAAGAACCAACACAAGACTTGAAAATCCCAATAAATTGATTCTGGAAAAAGATCATAGAAATATTCATATTAAGAAAATCACTCATTCGTTTTTATGATAATTTGAGAATGATCATTTGGAAAATGATCTGCTGAATTCAGGATATTCACTTCAGTAAATAGATGGTAAAATTTGGTTAAATCAGTTGAAAATGTGCCAGTAAAAATTTCAAATCTAAGACAGAAATTGGCATGGAAATTCAATAAAGAAACCGTGTACTGTCGATTGGTCCAATTTAAGCAACTACAGTTTTTTTTAAAGATTTTACTTTCAAAAATAGGGAGGAAAAAGGGTTAAGAATTTAATCAATGAAAATTTCAATAAAAATGATTGAAAGGTGAAAAGTTATAATAATACGCGGTATTAACCCGGATACTACCCGGGTAAAATTCTGAAATGTTTATCATAAAGCGAAATTAGCTGCTATTAAAGTGCAGAAAACCATAACTTGGAAACTTAACGTAACAACAAACATTATTTTTGTGCAAGACGTTTGAATGTAATGAAAATGAGGAGATGTTTTTTTTTTATTTTACCTGTTCTGTACAGAATATCGTAACTGATATGTTTCGATAGAAAATGAAAACTTGAGGTGTTTTGCCTCAAATTCTTCATTAATTTTTTTTTCGAATTCGGTTTTTTCCAGAAGATTTTAACTTTCTAAGACCAAAACTAATCTAGATATTTTTTCACGTGGGCCCTTTAGTTTTTATATTTCAAGTTTTCATTCCGATTTTCTAGTTTTGATTTCTTTTCATGGATTTGTAGTAGTATGATTAAAGTAATGTTAAAACTTTTTTCCCCTCGGGGGGCAATTGCCCCTTTAGCCCCCCCTTTAATCCGGCCTTGACCAAAAGTCAAAATAAGAGTTTTTGAAGCCTAATTTTACATTTTTTTTGCGTTTCACTGTTTTTGCAGTACCAGCATAGAGATTGAGATTTATTTTATTATAATCCGTAAATGCAAAGAATTATTGTTGTTTTCAAACAACAAAAACTAAAATCAAATTATCTTTTAATATTTATGAAATTTCCAAAACTGTATTTGAAGTAATCAACCATTTCCGAAAAATAATAAAACTTTGAAGCGTAACAACATAAAATTATTTGAAACACCTGACTTGCCCGGATTTTCAAAGAAAAACATTGAGAAATTTTGGCTCCGGTCTGATTACCCGGAGAAAATAGGCCTAGTTGTTTCCAGATAATTCACAATTTTTTACGAAACTCCAAATTTTCAACTTGTTTTAGCGTATTTTTCGTGTGTTTATTTTTCAGCTTTCAATCAGATATTCAAAACATTGAACCCTGTCCAAAACGATTTCCGTTCCACGGGGTAATGGTTTTTTGAAACATCTGAAATGATATCATTAGGATTTGAAAACAGATCGGAAACAGCTTAAAACTATCAATCGGATGTTAAACTACCACTTTTGGAACTTTTTGTGTTCATTTATCCCCCACAACAGCGCGTATGGTACTTGTTCGGAATTACCCCGTGTTCATAATTACCCCACTTGACCCTATATGTTCAAAAATTAACAATTATCGTTCGTTGCATCACTAAAATAGTTCTCAACAAATTTCCGTTGGAAGTGAAATATTAAAAAAATGTGAGTAAAAAGTAACGGTGCTTTTGTGAAAAAATTTTAAAGTTTGCACTTGCCCCGTTTATGGGGGCAAGTGCAAACGCAATACTTTTTACCTAAAATGAATTGAATACATGTTCCGATACGTTTTATCCACTTTAATTAATATATTTGCTGCTTTTTACAATATTGATAACTTTTTGGAATTCATTTTTCGGTGACTGTTGTTTTAAGCAAAAGACCATCATTTACTAAGGCATTACGGAACTTTGAACAACCGCTTCAGATACAACACTTTGGATACCCTTTCTGACCATTTTAATATTATGCTGAACCATTTTAGTGATGAATTTTCTGAAATGGCTGATGTTACATGGCTTCAAGGTGGGTTTGCACTTGCCCCGCATTGTGGGTTGACAAGAGCAAATATTATTTTCACAACTTTCGTGGTGTTCTGAAAATTTATCATAAATTTGCTGCTTTCACTTGAAGATCGGTCTCAAACACTCACCTTTTAACAAAAATTCGGATATGAATGCCCTTTTTTGTAGCCAAAATATGCAAAACAAAAACAGACTTTTCATGTCTAGTACGTACTTGAATTCGTGTGTGATCAAACAGTGCCGTGTTTTAGTGAAAAAATTAAAGAAAATTTAGCTTATCTATGTTAGATTGTTTGTTTGGTTCAAAACAACCATTTCTAGAAGAAGAAATATTTTTTTGCTTTTTTTTGTGACAGAGAAAAGTTGAACGTTTGCACTTGCCTCGAGTTGGCACTTGCCCCGGTGTACCTTATATAAAAAATAAGCTTAGTGTTGGTATGGTTCCACAGAAAGCTAAAAAACATTTACTCAATGAACTGCGAATAACCAAAATTAAAACTTCAACGCCTAATTAAACATCAAAATTGTCAAAATAGTCAAAATTGTCAAAATTGTCAAAATTGTCAAAATTGTCAAAATTGTCGAAATTGTCAAAATGGTCAAAATGGTCAAAATTGTCAAAATTGTCAAAATTGTCAAAATTGTCAAAATTGTCAAAACTGCAAAAATTGTCAAAATTGTCAAAATTGTCAAAATTGTCAAAATTGTTAAAATTGTCAAAATTGTCAAAATTGTCAAAATTGTCAAAATTGTCAAAATTGTCAAAATTGTCAAAATTGTCAAAATTGTCAAAATTGTCAAAATTGTCAAAATTGTCAAAATTGTCAAAATTGTCAAAATTGTCAAAATTGTCAAAATTGTCAAAATTGTCAAAATTGTCAAAATTGTCAAAATTGTCCAAATTGTCAAAATTGTCAAAATTGTCAAAATTGTCAAAATTGTCAAAATTGTCAAAATTGTCAAAATTGTCAAAATTGTCAAAATTGTCAAAATTGTCAAAATTGTCAAAATTGTCAAAATTGTCAAAATTGTCAAAATTGTCAAAATTGTCAAAATTGTCAAAATTGTCAAAATTGTCAAAATTGTCAAAATTGTCAAAATTGTCAAAATTGTCAAAATTGTCAAAATTGTCAAAATTGTCAAAATTGTCAAAATTGTCAAAATTGTCAAAATTGTCAAAATTGTCAAAATTGTCAAAATTGTCAAAATTGTCAAAATTGTCAAAATTGTCAAAATTGTCAAAATTGTCAAAATTGTCAAAATTGTCAAAATTGTCAAAATTGTCAAAATTGTCAAAATTGTCAAAATTGTCAAAATTGTCAAAATTGTCAAAATTGTCAAAATTGTCAAAATTGTCAAAATTGTCAAAATTGTCAAAATTGTCAAAATTGTCAAAATTGTCAAAATTGTCAAAATTGTCAAAATTGTCAAAATTGTCAAAATTGTCAAAATTGTCAAAATTGTCAAAATTGTCAAAATTGTCAAAATTGTCAAAATTGTCAAAATTGTCAAAATTGTCAAAATTGTCAAAATTGTCAAAATTGTCAAAATTGTCAAAATTGTCAAAATTGTCAAAATTGTCAAAATTGTCAAAATTGTCAAAATTGTCAAAATTGTCAAAATTGTCAAAATTGTCAAAATTGTCAAAATTGTCAAAATTGTCAAAATTGTCAAAATTGTCAAAATTGTCAAAATTGTCAAAATTGTCAAAATTGTCAAAATTGTCAAAATTGTCAAAATTGTCAAAATTGTCAAAATTGTCAAAATTGTCAAAATTGTCAAAATTGTCAAAATTGTCAAAATTGTCAAAATTGTCAAATTGTCAAAATTGTCAAATTGTCAAAATTGTCAAAATTGTCAAAATTGTCAAATTGTCAAAATTGTCAAAATTGTCAAAATTGTCAAAATTGTCAAAATTGTCAAAATTGTCAAAATTGTCAAAATTGTCAAATTGTCAAAATTGTCAAAATTGTCAAAATTGTCAAAATTGTCAAAATTGTCAAAATTGTCAAAATTGTCAAAATTGTCAAAATTGTCAAAATTGTCAAAATTGTCAAAATTGTCAAATTGTCAAAATTGTCAAATTGTCAAAATTGTCAAAATTGTCAAAATTGTCAAAATTGTCAAAATTGTCAAAATTGTCAAAATTGTCAAAATTGTCAAAATTGTCAAAATTGTCAAAATTGTCAAATTGTCAAAATTGTCAAAATTGTCAAAATTGTCAAAATTGTCAAAATTGTCAAAATTGTCAAAATTGTCAAAATTGTCAAAATTGTCAAAATTGTCAAAATTGTCAAAATTGTCAAAATTGTCAAAATTGTCAAAATTGTCAAAATTGTCAAAATTGTCAAAATTGTCAAAATTGTCAAAATTGTCAAAATTGTCAAAATTGTCAAAATTGTCAAAATTGTCAAATTGTCAAAATTGTCAAAATTGTCAAAATTGTCAAAATTGTCAAAATTGTCAAAATTGTCAAAATTGTCAAAATTGTCAAAATTGTCAAATTGTCAAAATTGTCAAAATTGTCAAAATTGTCAAAATTGTCAAATTGTCAAAATTGTCAAAATTGTCAAAATTGTCAAAATTGTCAAAATTGTCAAAATTGTCAAATTGTCAAAATTGTCAAAATTGTCAAAATTGTCAAAATTGTCAAAATTGTCAAAATTGTCAAAATGTCAAAATTGTCAAAATTGTCAAAATTGTCAAAATTGTCAAAATTGTCAAAATTGTCAAAATTGTCAAAATTGTCAAAATTGTCAAAATTGTCAAATTGTCAAAATTGTCAAAATTGTCAAAAATTGTCAAAATTGTCAAAATTGTCAAAATTGTCAAAATTGTCAAAATTGTCAAAATTGTCAAAATTGTCAAAATTGTCAAAATTGTCAAAATTGTCAAAATTGTCAAAATTGTCAAAATTGTCAAATTGTCAAAATTGTCAAAATTGTCAAAATTGTCAAAATTGTCAAAATTGTCAAAATTGTCAAAATTGTCAAAATTGTCAAAATTGTCAAAATTGTCAAAATTGTCAAAATTGTCAAAATTGTCAAAATGTCAAAATTGTCAAAATTGTCAAATTGTCAAAATTGTCAAAATTGTCAAAATTGTCAAATGTCAAAATTGTCAAAATTGTCAAAATTGTCAAATTGTCAAAATTGTCAAAATTGTCAAAATTGTCAAAATTGTCAAAATTGTCAAAATTGTCAAAATTGTCAAAATTGTCAAAATTGTCAAAATTGTCAAAATTGTCAAAATTGTCAAATTGTCAAAATTGTCAAAATTGTCAAAATTGTCAAAATTGTCAAAATTGTCAAAATTGTCAAAATTGTCAAATTGTCAAATTGAAATTGTCAAAATTGTCAAAATTGTCAAAATTGTCAAATTGTCAAAATTGTCAAAATTGTCAAAATTGTCAAAATGTCAAAATTGTCAAAATTGTCAAAATTGTCAAAATTGTCAAAATTGTCAAAATTGTCAAAATTGTCAAAATTGTCAAAATTGTCAAAATTGTCAAAATTGTCAAAATTGTCAAAATGTCAAATTGTCAAAATTGTCAAAATTGTCAAAATTGTCAAAATTGTCAAAATTGTCAAAATTGTCAAAATTGTCAAAATTGTCAAAATTGTCAAAATTGTCAAAATTGTCAAAATTGTCAAAATAGTCAAAATTGTCAAAATTGTCAAAATTGTCAAAATTGTCAAAATTGTCAAAATTGTCAAAATTGTCAAAATTGTCAAAATTGTCAAAATTGTCAAAATTGTCAAAATTGTCAAAATTGTCAAAATTGTCAAAATTGTCAAAATTGTCAAAATTGTCAAAATTGTCAAAATTGTCAAAATTGTCAAAATTGTCAAAATTGTCAAAATTGTCAAAATTGTCAAAATTGTCAAAATTGTCAAAATTGTCAAAATTGTCAAAATTGTCAAAATTGTCAAAATTGTCAAAATTGTCAAAATTGTCAAAACTGTCAAAATTGTCAAAATTGTCAAAATTGTCAAAATTATCAAAATTATCAAAATTGTCAAAATTGTCATAATTGTCAAAATTGTCAAAATTGTCAAAATTGTCAAAATTGTCAAAGTTGTTGGCAAATTGTCTATTTTGGTTTGTTTTAATGAATGAGCTTTGAAGATTGATACTTTGATGATACCTACTAGTTGAAAAAGGGTATGAGATGTACTCATTATAAACTAAAAGCTAGTTTGAAACGGAAACCACGAGAATGAGCACACGTGTGTCTAATTGCAACATTCAAACGCTCGAGTTTGTGATTCATTGGATAGAATGTGTGTGAAACTATGTTTTGTACTTGATTAATTTTTTCGTGCAAATTGTCATTTTGACTATTTGTTTTAAATAGTGCCTGAGTTAACATCTGGTAGCTCTTGCGTTAGCAAGAGCCAGAACCAAAACGCAGTCAATAAAAAGAGCGTAGGCCCTCAAACGAAACAGCTGACTGGAGCCACGAGCATGCAGATGAAGGACACATTCTACTCGTGTGGAATGTGCCCGGCAAACTCGAGGAGGTAGTCGAAACCGATAGAAGCGGAGGCAAAAAAAATGAGCATCATAAAGAAAATTCCCTAACTTACCGAACCTTGAATCGAAAACCCGCATGAGTCACGTGCGAAATATTCCCTACCTCTTCTCAGTTCTACCTTTGCGCTCCGGCTGGCTTCCTGCACACAGATTTGGCGAATATTAATTGCAACCGGAGGAATGTTCCGCCTGTCGCTTCCATAATTCGAGAGGGCGCTGAGAATCCGGCAGGCACCGAGGCAAATAGGCCAACATCAGGGTGGCGGTCTCGTGTCGAACCGATAAGCATAAAACTGGCAGGTAAACAGTCAGTCAGGTGGGTAGAATTGGTTTGTTTTTGTTTCTTCGACTCTCCCTTCAATGTATTTAATAACTCTAGTCAGTAGCACGTTTAGATTTGTTCCTTGTTGTAGTGTTTTCCCAGAGTGTAGAAATATTTCATTGCCGAGTTTTTTTTGCCTTTTTGTTGTGTCACTGTTATTGTTGCTTTGATTTGCACTTCTCTTCTCTTGCAGTGACTTTTACTCATTACGGTTAATGTTTTGCGGTTTACGTCAGACTGGCTGCCTAAATTAGGGTATAGAGTAGCCTAAGGTATCGGGTTGATGTAAAATGTGTGTATCTAACTTTTTTATTGTTTAGATTACAGTCGCTTTACCATCTTTATGTATATCAACGTTTGAAGTTGCCGGACAGTTATTAAAAAACTTATCGAGTACAACTGTGTTCGATGATTACTCTTGGGCTCGAACTCGCGGCCATCGTTTCAGGAGGCGACTGACTACGTGTATCTTACTCTAATTCATTCCAATTCGTTCAAAATTGTAACAAAAACCAAACAACGAGTCCCCGATAGGAGCAATCCTGATTTCAAACATATCAAGGTTTTAAGAGAAATGTTCAAAACTAAGTTAACGGACGGAAAAAATCATGTTCTGTTCAAACTAAATACTTCAACCTCTTTAAATAAAAATATTTAAGTCTATGCCAGTTGCAGTTTATTTCTTATTTTTCAAATCTTAATTGACATCGATATGAACTTTAACACATTAGTGCAATTCAAGGCTCCCATATACATATGTATAGTATTGCATTTTTATTCTACACTATAGTCTCTATAATCAGCAATAGCTGACCCGGTGCTTCACAACTTACAAAAAATAATTAAAATGGTAAACTTAATTTATCTTTAATGAAGAGATTAACCACCATAATGTTTGTATGTTACTTTAATTTGTGGGCCTTAGCGGTGAAAAGTGATGTCCTTTTAAGTAGGGACATCAAAAGGTTATGATTTTTTTTTTTTTATATATATAAGTGGATAGAAGGTTAGATGAAATGAAAGATGTTGAAAATGAGCGGGTAGAATTTATTTAGAAGCATATCATCACATATCAAATTTTTGTTTTCCCTTGCGGGGCGGACCACGCTTGGCCTACTAATGTGTGGTGGTAGATGCAACTCTATCTGTATCTACCGCTTCATAGTAGTAGGCCCGTGAGGAACAAAAATTTTAAATGTGATGATATGCTTCTAAATAAATTCTACCCGCTCATTTTCAACATCTTTCATTTCATCTAACCTTCTATCCACCTATATAAAATTAAAAAAAAAATCATAATCTTTAGATGTCCCTACTTAAAAGGACATCACTTTTCACCGCTAAGGCCGACAAATTAAACTGCAACTTTAAATGTGAAATGCAATACAAAAAAGCTTGGATTATTTGAAAAAAAAAAATGTTTTCCAAAACTTGATCTAAAATTTGATTTTCAATTATTATTTCAAATTTGAAAACTCTCCCTTCCCAAATTTGCTGCTCGATTAGTTCACGAGTTTTGTCAATTGTATGAGAACTCTCCTTCCTCCCTTGCTATCACCCCAGTGAAATGAGGGAGAAGCCTCAACTTAGGAGTGTATTCGAAAAAAATGCAACATTTTGTTTTGTAAAATACTTTTGAATTCATGAATGTAAATTGATGAAATTTTCAGTGAAACTACCTAGTAATGTTATGTGTACGTGTAAATTTAGTGAGAATCTGGCAAGTGGTTTTTGAGATAGCGTCCAATACAGAAGTTCATGGACAATTTTTTTTTGGCAGGATCTAGAAAAATCCAGAAAAGTACCAGTAGGAGACCCAAAAACAGCTGGAAATCAACTATTTGATAAAAATTCGTATGGTAAAACGTTTAAAAAGTCCTATAGGACCCAATAGTGAGCTAAAATTTTAATAAAGTGAAGATTATTGATTACATGCAGTGAGAGGAATGTGAGAGAGTTTTCAAGCTCCATCCGAAATTATGAGTAGAGGAAGTGATAAAAAAAAGTCATTTTTTTTGACTGGTTCAACTAGCTAACTTTTAAATAGGCCTTACTTCATTTCTATTTACATGGTAGAAAAGCTGCCCATCGGTAAAAAAAAATAAAATACGGTGGTCAAACCGTGCGCAAAATATTTGGACTGATTGTGAGGATATATTTTAAAAAATTTCGTAATGGACATCATAACGAATTCTTTAGTGGTCTCCTGGCAGGTTTCCAATAAGAAACTATTCGTTGACAAGTTTTGTCTGTATTTCCCGGAGATAAACAAGAAGAATAAAATTGAAAAATTTTATGTTTAGTAATTAAGGAGGCAAACGATATGTGGAAACTTCAAATTACTCAGTCTTTCATAACGATGGAAACGATGAATTTCTAAAAATACAAAAAAGACTGTCTCAAAATTTCAACCTTTTTTCTGCAAAGTAATGCAAAAGGTCCCACAAAGTTCATACTCTGTTAAATTAGATCTGGTATCGTGCCAATACGCAAAAACGATGGTGGAGTGATAAAAAGTCAAATATGTTGTTTTTGTGCTGAAGAAGGGCTATCGGCTAAATTCTTTATAATATCGACCAAATTCAATTTTTTCAGTTATTTTAAACGTTAAGCCTTAGGAAACAGCAAATGGAATAAAAATTGCGATTGAAAAAAGGTGGTTCATAGTATGCACTATAGATGGCGCACGTGTTGCACAAAAATTAAAGTCGGAGAAATTCTTCATTAAACGCTATCTCAAAAACCACTTGACTGAACATTACAAAAATTTTCACATGTAAATATTACATTACCTGGTAACTTCGCTCAAAATTTCATAAATATCCATCTATGCATTCAAAAGTTATTTACCAAACAAAGTGTTTCATTTGTTTTCAAAACATGTCTTATCATTGAAAAAATCAATCGGTGGGTATCAATACCCACCGCTGTTATACATGGTTTCATTTAAAGGATAAGTTCTCCAAATATCCTAATAATATTGCATGGAGGCCTCCCACCCCTTTCCCTCTTCTTATTGGAGAAAGGAAGGGGTTTCAATACAAACAAAATAACATTTTTCGTTTCCAAATATACTCCCATACCCAAAACCGTATTAAGGGGGGAGGGACAACGGAAGACAATTGCCCTGGCGCCCCGGCTCAGGGGGCTTTCAAGGAGAAAAAGTTTCAAAACTCCTTTAATCGTACTGTTTCAAGTTTTTGAAATTAAGGATAAGAAATCATTACTAGGAAAAAAAAACTTTAAAAACAGCCAAGGAGCCCCGTGAAAAATATTCATAATAGTATCTCTCTAATATAAGTGAGGGGGGGGGGGGGCTCTAGGGTAACATTGCAGAAGTTTTCCCGCATTCGATCAAACATTTAGCGAGACAAAGTTGATAACGTAAAAACGGTGCGTTTTAGACAAATCATTTCTTCTACAAAGTTACTTCATATAACAAGCACTTTCTTTTTAAAAGGTAAATTATTAGGACGTGTCAATACCGTGGAAATTCATGATACTAATTTCTTTCGGTGAATAGATAGAGTATAAAAATGTTCTAGAAAGCTATAGATTGTATCTTTTGAAGATACTTTGTTGTACATGTCAAAGTCGTGCAATGAAACAGTACCGCTCTATGATTTTTTCCAGATTAAAAAAGTAGGAAGTGTCCTATAAAACGGGTTTGCGCATATAACTTGTTTTATACAAGCTCTTCAAGTTTGATGTGTTCTAAACACTTAATTGCCACAACAAAACGCATCTTTTTGTCGAAGACTATGCATGGCTATCTTATTGTCTTGTTAAGCTATGAACATTTTTGTGTAAAAAATTGTCAATTTTGAGATGCTTTATCTCGAATTGGGGCAAACGAAAAAATCTGCTTTCTACTTCTTTTACTAGGTTGTAATAGAAATATTAAATACTGAAAAAACTGGAGAAGCGTTTTTTGTTTAACTCGAGATTTTTTATTTTCAACATTTTTTTATTTTTATGAGCAGAAGCATTTGTGAATGCTGTTTTTGGACGTCCTACGTTACTCGAACCTCCTAGCTGCATTTTAATAATTAACGTTTTGTTCAACCACAGCGTGTTTCAAAATCATTCAATTCAGGTTTTTCAAAATCTATCGAAAACAGGGAATTCCATTTCAAATTTTTCAACACAAAATCTGGACAATTTAAAGCTGAATTGAGTGATATTTTCAAAAAAAAATCAAGAAAAAGTGAGAAAAATACCTCATATAACTATTTTACTATAGAAACACGTTTGTATGATTCAAATAGTTTTTCAAACTCCCAAAAAAATAATTCAAATAAAGCTAGCTCAAAAGACTGAGCTCAATCAGAATTTTCTGATAGGTTTTTAATAATGTGAAAAATCCAACAAAATTCGTAGATAACAATATTCTTTCTACCGAGCAAGACCGTGGTTTGCTTTACTTGTCCACTTTTCCTTGAAAATCCGGAAAATCTGGAATGCTTACCCTACAACAAATTTCTTTTAACTGTACAATGAAGAATATAATTGGGAAGGTACCACCCAGTGAATCAAAGATAAGGTCATGATTATGAAATATCATTTATTTGGAAAAAAGGTTGCGTCAAAATTTGAATAAATAACAGTTATTACCAGATTTTGAACGAAGATTTTCAGTACAGAACAGGAAGAAAAAGGAAAACATCTCCCATTATCATCGAATACAAACCTCTTGTGCAATTACTAGGTTAGTATGTTAACTTAAACATTTTTTGCGGGGATTATTTTTGAATATGCAATTGATGAAAGTGAAACTCTCACGTTTCCAAATTTAACTAGAACATTTTATAAGAAACATTTCAGAATGTTATCCGGGCAACTACCGGGTTAATGCAGGGTATTATTGAAAATTCTCGCTTTTCGATCATCATTACTGAAATTTGCGTAAGCTTTTAAATTCTCAACCCTTTGACTTCTTTGTTAAAAAAAAATCTTAAATAAAAAAAATTGAATTTGACACATTTTCAACAAATTTAACCCAAATTTTTATCTATTGATCGAGGTTAGTTCTTCTGTTTCCCAATTTTTTTTTTTTACAACTGTTCTCTAGTGAAATAAACATCGTTATTTCAGCATATCATTTTCCGATTGGCCATTCTCAAAATTTTAAAAAATACTCATATGTTTTTGATCTTATCTTTTTCCAGTTTCAATTGAAATCAATGAAATTTTTTCAAGTTTTCTGTAATTTTTTTAAGTTTCATGGTTTTTCTGATTTTGAGAACATGATTTCTTTATTTGAGGTATTAAACTCATACGGATTATTTGTATAATTTTTTTCAATGATGACTCATTCTTTGTTTTGAACATTTAAGCTACATTCCGAACTTATCTCTTCAAATTAGGCCCTTCAAGACAACGTGATATACACAAGTGTTTAAAGAGCTCAAAAGTACGTTTGAATATATAGTTTGAAATATGAAAAATTGTTTTATTTTAGCACTTCAAACCCTTCGGCTCTAAAGGTGGTCTGAGGGCTTTCAATAAACATTCCGAAAAACAATTTGACAAAAAATTTCTGTTTTTTATCTGATGAGAATTATATTCCTCATTTAAATTTGTTATCCGCTTTTCAGTATAAAATTTTTAAATCATTACATTAAAACGATTTATTTTGTTTTTTTTAAGATATAAAATTGAAATAAACAATTTGATAATGAATTATGAATTTAGCAAATCCTGCTTTGGTTCTGATTGTAGCTTTGATTATCAATTTTGTAATTAAATTTAATTAATAATTTTTATAAAAACTTCTTTCTAAATCATGATTCTAATTTGAGACACTGAATTGTGTCCGTCCATATTTAAGGTTTCGAATTCTCAAGCTCTTATATCTGTATCTTAATGGAAATTAATTTCTGATTCTTTTGTTTTATTTTTAACCTTTGTTTTCTTAGTCTGAAATTTTCATGATACTCATCAATTGTCATCAGGAAAATATTAAATGATTATGCTTCCGATAAATCACATAACAAGCATCTATGATGAAATGAAAAATATATTGAAAATCTATCCTAGATTTTTTGTAAACCAAAAAAAAAATAGTTGTTAATAGAGGTATTAAACAAATTGAGATTTTTGTAATTCAAATGGCAAAGTGTGCATTATTATATGTATTCATATTGTCGCACCCTTTCTAATAATGTTCATGGACTTTTGACAGCAATTTTAATACCCTGGTTTGAGAGAGTGGTCCAAAGCAAGTTCCTAAGCAATTAAGTAAGACCTATTTCCAACATGAGTCAAATTGCATGAATTGTTTTTTACATCTTTGAGCTTGTAAGCAAGTTTTTAAGTGTTTTATCATAGCTGTGAACAAGTTTGCAGTAGTTGAATTCTTCACAGTTATGCAGAAACCTCTGGAAAGTTGACTTCACATCCTCCAAAAATGAGCTTGATTCGGCTCAACTGTGAAAAATCAAAACTTTATTTTAAAATGTTCTATCACTTATCAGCTTATTTAAATGGAATGGTAGATATGATTGGAATGATCGGAAGGATCTTTAACTAAATTTGTTCAAATTTTTTAATAACTAACTTGATTTATAACTACAATATTGGAAAATCTTTGCAAGGTAGGTAGTCCAAAATATGCACCCGGTCCAAAATAAGTCCGTTACCCTAGGTAGTGATTCCTCTGCTGTCCACCAGGGTGGCTGTTCAAAAATACTACGTGCACGATAATAAAAAAAATTGGGATCTAGAATTTCTCGTTGACCTGTCCAGATAACCCAAAACTTCTTTCAATTCATTTGATCAACTTTAAGGGTCGTTTTACCAAAGCCAAAATTCGCATAACATTTAAGAATCTTTTATTTAAGGAAAACTCATCAAATCAATATTATGGTTCTCATTTAGGTATGTAGACGAGAAGAATTCTACAAATATTTGTGTAACTAAATTTCAACATAATTTGAAACTAATTTGCATTCATCATCTTTCAAATGAACCATACCGATATTCGATAGATTGTTAGATAAAAAAGTAATGGTCAAAACAAATTTGCAAGTATAGATTTAAATAAATAAATTGATGGACTATTTGGTGAACATAAGCAAAAAATGATTAATCTTTAGCTAAACTTTTAACGAATTTTTTCTAGATTCACGAAATTTTTGAAAATCGGGTACAGCTCATCAGCTTTAAATACCCGAGCAGACTTTTATGGCAAAATTATAGCAAATTTTGCTATCACGCCCTGAGAGCCGAATTTGCTCTCATTTTGCTTGACATAAGGTGGTACACAGCAAAAATGAGAGCACAAATTTTCATACTTGGTTAGCAAAGTGATACCTAATTTTGCTAAAACTGAGACCATAACTACACCTCGTTTTTTGAGAGCTTGGAGAGCACGATGATGCCAATATAAGACATCATTATTTTTCATGAACAGCAAAATTTGACATCATTATGCTTTCAATTCTTTTAAAACACGGTCTACGTTTAAGCTAAAATTTTTATTATGTTGCTGAACATGTTCGAAGATTCCTTATGTCGAGCAAAATGACAGCAAATTCAAATCTCTAGGCGTGATAGCAAATTTCGCTATAATGTTGTCTGAAATGTATGCCCGTAGAGTTTTTTAAGTCTTTTATTTCAAAAAAAGTTCACGTGGATTTGCAATTTAAGTCTGAACGGGTATCCATATTATGAATATCGCCTTCAATATTACATACGTAAAGGCGATTTTCACTAGGCACAGAACTGCACCTACCATGTTAAACTATGGGTAATCAAAATCGCCTTCACTTATGCAATCATAACCAGAAGTGGTGGCGTTATTCGTATACATGACCATGTTCATATAACATGAAAATTTCCGCTTTTGTTTTTACAATGATTGACTGAAGATGAAAAACCTCTATTTTTTTTATTCGTGTGATACCTAACCAAATGCGTTTAAAGTTTGTTTCAAATTAAGTTTAATATACAGTAAGTCACAAAGTTTACGTTACGGCACAGATTTTTTTTCTCTTAAAACTTAATGCATTAAAAATTGTTTATTATATTATTATTATAATTTTTTCTGGGATTTTCATCCTGTAGGATGATTCATCCCTTTTGTTTGTTATAACTACCACAAATTATAATTTGTACTTTACATCGTCTAACTTTATGAACTTCACAAGCTAAATTTGAAAAGGAGCGAATTTATAAAGGGACTGTAGTTTTTGTTTTCTGATTTTGTTTCCGAGCATTTCCGCAAATTCTACTCTGGAGTTGACTTCACTTGATAAAATTTGACAATTTGAAAATGTTTTATATCATTTTCTAAAGCTGAATATGGTTATGCACATCAGAACCAATTACAACTCATTAGCAGTGTGCATTTTGATCAAAAAGTTTATCTTAAAGTTAACTTGTGAAACTAACAAATATATCTAGTGTAGCATATTATTATTGAATAACATTGTGATATATACATTCAGGCGTTTAAAAGACCTTGTGATAATAACATTTGCATATTACAATAATCGACTTTCCTCATGTAACGTATACAGGCAATATAGGAGTAACGCAGAAAGCGTTACAAAAATCTCCTTTACTTATGCAACTAAGTTAACATATTATGAAGGAACTTATAAACATTCAGCAGTTTAATTTAAAAAATGTAAATGAACTTGAATTTATCAAAATTTAGGTATCTCACACTCAGCTGATTTGCATAAGAAAGAATTTAAAAAAGATAAATCAATCATCTGAACACTTATTAAATTTCTTTGTCCACTTAAAGTAATCTAGATATGTTTACTTTTCGATTAATCAACTGAGCTTTTTTGTATTTACTACTTTTTATTCAATTAAAAGGCTGTGTGTTAAGGACTTTTGGGACATAAAATCAAAATAAGAACTGAGCCACGGCAACCTTAAATAACGATCTACAGAGAAAATCTAAAGTGATATATGTGCGGAGAACAAAAGATATATATTACTAAAATTTTCTTTTCCCGTTCTATTTAGCTAAGCTAAAGTTAGACCGAATATGCATGTTACCATTCTAAAATTGTATTTAAACACGTAGCACAACTGAATGTATACGAACAAGCACTCATCCGCAGAATGTGGTTGAACACGGAATATGTAATTTGTACATACCTATACCACGAATGAGCTTCCGGATCTTGGAATAAGGTCTGTTCGTCATCTGTAGATTCGGCGGATTTCCAGTTGTTGAAGAAAGCCTCATCATGATAATTATGGTAGCGCCTTTGAGCCTGAATAAGGACACACGGTAGCGGACATCCATCCCGGAAAGCAACTATTCTTATACACAACGCCGGTACCCAAGCAAATTTTGGATTCTTCTGGGTTTAAACACTGCTATACTTTAGGCACTTCCGCTTCACTACCGATAAAAAAAAATTAGAAGAAAAGAAACTGTCGTCTCAAGATTGGAATGTAAATTGAAACTTCATACCTGATATATTGAACGAGGATATAAGGATTGAACGGAGGGCCGCTGTTAAAACTGCTAACAACACGGTAGCCTAGAACTTTCGGACAGCTGACTTTTTTCAAAACACTCGATCACTCGACAGATATTTTGTTTTTATTTACTCTCACAAATGGATCGGTGACTACGACTATATGCCTGCATATATCAATAATCAAATCATTAAGTGCGGATGAAGTTTAAATAACAATTGTCTTTAAAGAAGCTGTTTGAAAATAAAAAATAATTAGAATTCAATCCATTTAAAAATTTTATGTTCCAATAATTAAGGATAGCTATTTGAAAGTTTGGATTATGGTTGATAACAAAATCACTTATCAATAAAACATTTTTAAAACAAAGCAGACATTTTATTATATCATATTTTGGAACGATTTGGAATGATTTTAAATACCCACTCCAATTTGAAGATTTTTTAACTAAAAATCTCTTCTCTTCTAGGATTTATGAAGAAGATATTATAAAAAGTTTTTGAAGGATCCTCGTGCATTTCTTCGTGAACAATGTTTGACGTCGTTAAACTACAAAAACGTTATGAAGATATGGTAATTACAATGTTTAATAAATAACCACATCCAACCCTCTAAAACACTTCACATAAAATTAAAATGGGATGTGGCTTGATTTTCTCTCTGCAAAATACAATTCGGTGCCATTTGTATTTGATAACAATTTATGTTCTGTTACAATTAAGATATTGCAATTTCTATGAGATGGCTTTTGTTAGAGTTGTAAATATAATGAAGCTCGGATAACATTTTTGAAAACACAACTGAATAAATATTTAATTTTTATTTCGTAAAAGATTTCTTAATTAAAATTAATTTAATTGTGAATATATCAATTTTTAGGTTAGATGAAAAAAATTTAGAATTTAATTATTTTTATAAAATTAATATGATAAGCTTATATAAAATCCTTATAAATTTAAAAAATAAGCAAAAAATACGAACCACTGACGGTTCCATGTTTTTCGAAAGATTCATTATATTTACGACTTGTATTATTTCTGTATTTGATACCTCATATTTCTTTAATACTTCCGATCACCTTCGAAAATTTGATAATTTTCTGGAACGAAAATGTACCAAGACAATTCAGATCATTAGATTTGATTTCAAGAAATATGGTTTAACGACTATAAACATAAGAATTTAAAAAAAAAGTTTAAACTAAAAAAATAATTAAAAAATTAAAATAATGAAAAGGTTTTATATTTTTTAATTATTTCACCCAATAAACATATTTTTACCGTCTTTATGTGGACAACGATTGCTTTATCAACCGAAAACTTTGTGAAATACTATAAAAAATACTCTATTGTATTTTGAGCCTACTTGAATGATTGAATGGTTGAATGATTAAACTGAATCAAAGCAATCGAAAGATTCCTTTTAATTCAACCACGGTACCGTGGAATAACCTTTTTTTTCCTTTCGGCGATGTAGAGCCCTGCTCTCAACATATTGTTTTGGCCTCAGTTTAGTATTCTTTTTTTTTAAGTCTTGTTCTTTGTTTGTGGCACACACGCCGAAAAGACAATGTCTAATATAAATAATGATACCTTAATGATCCCTAGTTTTGCTATAAGAGAGAAATTAACACTTTAAAATGCGCGACTACGCGGGTTTGTTTTTAGCTCAATTTTAATTTATCACCTGCTTAAAAATAATTTTCTCGACACAGTGAAGTGACTACCAAATCATGCTATCATTTTGATTTAAGTTATCTGCGTGATAAATGAAACCTTGATGATGCCTTGTTTTGTTATCTTAGAAAAATTAAAAGCAAATAGTGCTTTCATTTTGGTCTCAATGCCTTATTTAGGTACTCGGGTAACCATGTTTGTTTGCACCTTGATGTCGTTTTTTCAAATAAATCAATTTTGTACAATTTTATTTCAACTGAAAAATACCCAAATGAGGTCTTATTTTGCTATTTGTTCAATTGAACAGCAAATAGTGCTATAATTTTGGTCTCAGGTTTGTATTTCTTAAAAAAAAAACTGGATACCTTAATGATAGCTAATTTTGCTATCATAATAAATTCTACATCAAATTTTGCTTCCATTTTGCTGTTAAAGCCTTAATTTGGTCTCAGTTTGCTTTCAAAAAAATATTTTTGAAACCTTAGTTATGCCTTATTTTGCCCTCGTACAAAATTCAACACCAAAAAATGCTATCAGTTTGCTATTGACACCTTATTAAGGTCTCTGTTTGCCATCAATTTGGGCATCAAAGTCTGCTCGGGTATAATTTAACAGATAAGCGACTCGTTGTTAGGTGACACAGGATACGCACAATATCGAAAAACATTACGAACAATATTTTTCCTCAAGAGGCATCAGAAAAAACCTCTATTTAGGACTTTGAAATTTCATTCCAGCATCTGGCATCCCTGCCCTAGGAACTGTTGTTGTTGTCGTCGTCCCATAGACAAACGTACCTACCTTATTCCTCGACGATAAGCCGCTCGCTCGCCTTTCGCCTGTTGTACTTGTTGAAGAGGCCCACTTGTAGTAAGACCATCTTTCCCCACCTTCATGTAGTGCAGGCCGGTTTTCTAAAACAAAAAAAATCCTGCTGCAGAAAATCGCCATCGGCACCGGTAGCGCATTTTAGCTGGTTGGCTCGCTAAACATTGCATGACGGCTAATTCAGCAAACAACCGGCACCAAATCGTAGGTATAACGACGTAGAAGCTCGCATCGTCGACATGTTCGTTCACATGCACATAGCTCCTTAAGCCAATGGGGATGGCCTCAAACATTGGTAGAGTAGAGGTACACATGCCGGTTGACTCACCTGGCCCGGCTTTGATGGAAAAATCCAAACTCAGCCCATCGACAAGTTGCCGGGTGGCTCATTTTCCTCCACCCAAGTCCCCCAAACCAAGACAGAGCTTTCCAGCTAGGCCAGGTGGACGACGACGACGACGACGTCGATGTTGAAGACGACTGGGTGTGCATTTTTCTTGAGCATAATTTTAGAAACCCACCCGTCCCTGACTCTTCGCAAGTTGAAATCATCCCCCCCTACCCATGTTGTTTGGAGCCGTACGGAGTAAAACATAAACAACTCAACATTGCCGTTCGGTGGCAAAGCATAATGATGATGATTGTTGATTGTTATTGGGTGGAAGAGGGGCGAAGTGGGTGGTGGGTGTTGGGTGAGTTCAAATGAAAGAGACTGCCCATGGGTAGGTGGGGAACGACGGAGTGAAGGTTTGGCCCGTTTTCACTATGCATACACCCCGAGCCTGGAAAAACAACTTATGCTGCCCCTTATGTTTGCCCTCATTCCCTCCTTTACCCCTTGGGGTGAGAAGTAGTGTTCGATGTTTGCTGGGTGCTTATGTTGAGGATTTTGTCGCTGCTGCTGCATCTGCTTAAAATGTTATTCAAGTTTTAGTCCTATTTGCAAAGACGGGAACAGTTCGTTATGCGTTGTTGTTAGACGAAATGATACCTGCTACCTTTTAAGTTTGCTGATTGAAGGAGAAAAATTTCACTTTTACGTACTACTACAATTCAAGTTTAAAGTTTAAAATGTCTGATACAACTAATCTCGTTTAACGGTGTTTTCGGTAAACAGTTTTTCAAAAGGTAGAAAGGTTTGCATCGAACGACATACGTTTAAAAAACAACTTCTAATGGTAATCAGTTAAGATTTTGGAGGAGAAAAGGGGGAAATTACCTCGGTCTCCCCAGTTCTGGGCAAATAAGACTCGGCTTAAAAGTTATTCAAAGCTTAAAAAGTAAAGTTTGACAATCACAAAATAGCACGGTGGCCCCAAAATAATAAAAAATGATTGGATTTCAACACAATTCACATTGATATTTTTCAGGAATATCTATTAATATGTAGGGAAGAGTGAGGATACATGATCTCCGGCGATACATGATTCCTTCGCTTTATCTCGAAAACGGAATGACTTATGAAGATGAAATGTTCAAGTTAAATGTGTTATTTGTAAAAAAACAACAATGCTGTTATCTCATCATTTTTTTCTTTAACTATTGTTTTTTTTAATTAACAAAATGCGACTTGAAGATCTTTTTTATCAATCTAAAATGTTTCTTAACAAGCCTATCGTTAGAGTATAATATGAACTTCATAATGCCATATTTTCAAAGCATAAGTTAACCCGTATTTTTTTTTAAGTTTTCCAATTTTAAGTATGTTATGGCTTCAATAGACCCCTACTCTAGGAACTCTTGAGTCCAAAAAGATATATTTTTCTTCTGAATGAATCGTGATCATTGCTTAGCACGAATATACTGAAGTTTTTTCAATAACAAGTCGATGTTTATCCAGTTAGTCCGGAACCAATTTGAATTCCTTTTGAGGTCACTAGAAGTTGAAACATCAAGAAGGGGAAGATAATAAAAAATAATCCAACTTTTCAATAAATTGAGACAAATTGGACAAAAGCTTGCATACAACCAACTTGCATACAATCTACGTAAAATCAAAATTACAAATCTTATAATTTTAGATCGGAAATTTGAAAAAATCTCTGGTTCCGTAAAATGGGATAACATTGATCACCGGGCTAACTTTGATCAATATAAAAATTTTCCACATAATTATCAATAACTGAGTCTAAAGTTTACAGATCACAAAACTTTTTTCTATGTTTGAAAACCTATAAGTTAAGTTTAAACTTGGGAAAAACTTGGTTTGTTTTTAAAAGTAAGTAAAAATGTATTTAAAAATCTTGAAATATCTATTTTTTCGAAGGCTCGCAAACAAGCATCCTTCCTGATGAAATCGAATCGTTTAGAATTTGGTTGATTTATGTGAAAGTTCAACTTCTTTTCCTCAGTAAATATATAGTTTTGGTGTAATTTTTATTACAGTTTAGGATATTTAAAAAATAGGGACATTTTCCAAGAGAAAGCCAGTCTAGGACAAAAGGTTAGAAACCATATCAAATGGTAAAGTTTGAAGGAAAAAATTAAAGGGGAATAGTGCGAGGATCTAGGGAATTGAATGATAGCAAGATTTAATTTGTTTTTGAAGTAAAAAATTTATTAGTAATGTTAAAAATTTAGCCACTTAATTTATACACCATCTTAGAGCATCTAAAACCCACATAAATGTTAAGCGTTTATTTTATTTGTTTAACTTGGTTTAAAATGCTCTACATGTTCCGAACTGCCTAAGCAATTGAGAAACTTGCATTTGTAAATATTATGAAGGTGTTTGGGCTTGTGATATAGCTCAGTTGGCAAGTCTGTTGTCTCCTGAGCCGATGTCCGCGAGTTCGAGCCCAAGAGCAAACATCGAACACAGTTGTGCCGGATAAGTTTTTCAATAACGATCCACCAACTGCACCGTGGATATAGTCGCGAATGCCATAAAGATGGTAAAACGACTATAATCGAAACAAAAAAAAAATTCAGATGTTTTGTCTCCTTTATGATCAATCAAACTCGTTAAAACCGTCAAAATTGAGGCTGATCAATGATAACCCATAGCATCAAATTCTAAACAGAGATAAAATCGATTTTTAAATCCAATTTCAAGAAGTCTAATAAATTTTTGAAACCATGGTCTATGTTCATAGGAGTCCAGTTTTGGTTTAAAAAATATGTTATATGCAACATTCCCCTTAGTAGAAAAAAATAATCGAAAAATATTGAAAAAAGTGAACAATTTTACCCCGAATTATGGATATACAATTCCTATCTTCTACAGCTTGACTTTCGCCCTTTCAACTGATTGAGTTTTGTAATGAATGAATGAATGAATGAAATACGAAATTTTTCAATAAATCACCTTAAAGGTCATTTTCTCCCTCCTGAATTTTCGGAAAATCAAAAAGAAGATGACAAAAAAAAAGAATTTTGTATTTCTTCAGGCCCAGGCCCGTGCGAAGGACCCTTCCATGGGGGGGGCGGGGAGGCGAGGGAGGGGTTTCAAAATTCAAATTCAGCCAAAAATAATAACAATACCAAAAATATTGTATTAATAAGGAAATTAATTTATAAGTTAGTTTTTTTAATATTTATTTTTGAGTTTGTGTAATAATTATATGTAAGAAAACTTAAATATGATTATCACACAAACTCAAAAATAAAGAAAATGAACTAAAAATTTGAAAACAAAACAGAATGAATGTTTCAAATCAAAGCTATTTTTGGTAAGTCATTGGTAAATTCTCCAAATGATGTTCTTTTTTCGGAACTATAATTTTTTTTGAAAATAAGTTCTAATCAGTTTAACCATCAAATTTGTAAACAATATTTCCGAAATACAAAAAAAGGTGCGAATCAAAATTTCTTATAAGCTTCGAACTCAAGAATTATTGCACTGAGCTGAAATGCATAAAATATAAAAAAAGATTTTAAAAAAATCTGAATTCTCAAAATTTTTAAATGAGATTAAAAATTTATTATGATATGAATTGTTAATGATAATTATTGTTATTTATATTCATCTTAGTTTACATTTATTTTCTTCATTTTGAACGAATTAAAAAATTTTGCTGCAGTATATTGAATTTAAAAAAAATTAATCACGGTTGGGAATATGAATTCTTGATTAGGGAATTTTTTAATAATTTTATATTTAGGATTTTAATCTAAGGAGAATTTATTCATTGATCGATAATTGAATTTAATTTGATAAAAAGAAGAAAAATCATATAACCTTTTTCTATATTGAAATTCTTCCAGTTATCAAAATAAAAGGATTAAAAAATTTCATTTTCAAAGTTCAAAATACTAACTTTGTATATTTATAATACAACATGTTATATTATACGGACAGATTGGAGAATGGGTGATCTTGTGAATAATCAATAAGAAGCAGATAAATAAAGTATCAATAATGAATTCCAAGTTTTGTTGTAAATATTGAAAGCACAAGGATAATACAAATTTAATAAACATTGCGCATTTTCTTACATATGCATATCATATTCGTATATAAATAAAAAAATTGTGATCGATTAAAAACATGATTTGACATAATGAAAATTATTGAATCGCTGATTAATTTTCATTCGAAAGTTTTCAAGTTTAAAAAATGTTCTGGAACGAAGGAGCTCCGTTGAACCACCCTAACATCAGAAAAGGCCCAGTAGCAACATGGCGATGCTGCGCGCATTAACGGATGTAATGCGCGCCAAAAACATTCGGGTTTTCCTCGGGTCTCGGGTTTTCCAAAGGGCCGAGACAAATTTAGCCCCAGGTTCGGCCTCTTTTCCCGACCAACCACCAGCGAAGACGGACCACGGTAATAAGTTCGCGGCCCTCAGGGCCTAAGTCAGAGGCCCGAGTGGCCAGAGTCAGAAGTCCAGAAGGGACAAGTTTGTGTTTGTTATTTCGAAATAAGTTGTAAAGAATACAGTCCACTTAAATTTTGTAATGTTTTGAATGAGTGCGTTTTTATTTTATCTTGGAATATCTGATGCTATCGATCCTGCCATCAGGGGCGATCCTGAACATGGTCCTATCGAGCCAGATCATAAAACCAGCGGATAGCATCAGACGGTATGTTCGGTATGGTATGTATGTGAGTGTGATAGAAATGTGTTTGAAACGTTAAAAATCATCCTGCCGTTGCGTACAGAAATCAAAAATCCCTTAAATCAAATCGACTATGAAATAAGACTCCTAGCTGCATATGGCGTGTGTGAGTGTTTTTTAAGCTATCCAAATCCATGAATCCACCCGTCGTCTAGATTCAATATGAATCCACCTATCAATTTCAGCAGTGTGATCTATCCTACAATTCCTCCATCTAGTTTGTGTCATCAACGACAAAATGGTACATTCGCGTGCAACTCATTTCGTTATTTGGGAAAAAACTATTCGAATTTCGCTACTTTTGCCATCCAATGAAATCACTAGACGTCGTATCTGCGTGGCGTAGTCGGAATAATGTAGACAAAGACTTACTTGTATTCGTGTTGAGCATAATTGCTGGAAGGAGCAGAATGTTCCATTTAGGAAAATCCCTTGATCAATTTCGAGGAATTTCCTTAAATCAATTTACAAATAAGTGATTCAATTACTTCTCAAACGTTTCAACAAATTTACGTTATATCATGTGTTACGAATTTTGACTATAAGAGAACAAGAAACATATTCACCACTATATGATATTAGACCGAGTCGACACCACATTAGATCAATTAAATATGAAGTAATCATCCACAATAAAGTGTCTCAGAAAATGTTCGAAAGAGCTAACAATAATTCGAGTTGAGGATCAATAAGTGAGCGTACGAACAATCTACTAAAGTGTCAGCCAATTTCAACCGAAAAAATATGCGCCAATGGGGTACAGTCTTGAACGTCCACAATCTGTGTGTTATTCACCACATTCATTGCACTTGCAGAATCCACCTCCTATAGCGACAAGGTGGGAACTGATCGGAAAATGGAATACGGTGTCAAAAAACAATAGCAAAACAATCGCGCTGATCCAGCAAACTCGCCGAACATTATAAAACCGTCGTTGTTTTCCAATATTCTGAGTATTTGAGGTTCGTTCAAGTGGTTTACATCTTAGCAAACGGATTCATCGGTAGTGCAAATGTTTCTCCTCGAGTGCTTGTTTTTGAAGAAGAGTTTCAACAGCCGCAAAAGAATATTAAATTTTGTGTTGAAGGCAAAGTGGTGGTGCTTAACTATCTGGATTATTGCTGGCATCGGTTTCGTCTTTTACATCTGCACGCAGAAATGTCTGAGGATGGTTCTACGGTGGTCAATGGAACTCCCCCGTAAAAAGGTGATGGAACCGTCGATGAGATAATTGCCAATGCGTTTCAGGTAGATCATGTTATTCATAAATATTCCATTTTATTCTTACCATTTCGCTATTCAACAATCCTTTGAAACTCCAGAACGATGTTTTTAGTAAGATTATATGCAAACGCTTAAGAACAAAACTAAAACCCTTAGATCCCTACAAATATCCACATTCTTTCCAACAAGGTGAAGTTGGTTGGTTTGAAGTATTAAAAAATCCATGATATTTATCGGGTTTCCGTTGCGCAATAAATGTTGAAATTATGAACAGATATATATGTCAAGGTTTCTCAACGTGGAAGTTTTGTTCGTTTAAGTATTTTAAAAAAAGGTTCAAAGTCGAATGTTTCATTCTGGTTCATATGATACAGTCATCGGGAGATGTTGCATTGTTGGAGTTGTATTGAAAACTATGTTGGTTCAGTTTGAGAATTGGTCATAACTTTCAGAATCATTCATTCATTGAAATTGAAACATTTATTCACTGAAATTGGATTACTGTTGGGATTATATTGAAACACAGTCGGTCGGTATTATGTCAGCTTGTGTATCGGAGAAAACGTCAGACTATCGGTCATTATTTGGAAAAACGTCAAGAGTTTTGGGTCGAATCGTGGAACTTGATAATGAGAATCAAGTTTGCCAAAATGTGTCAGTGGTTGTATGAGCGGTTCAAAACTATAACGGTTGTTTTCGGTTCCATTTTAATCATTCATCATAATATGTCGGAAAATCATTCGGAATAACTTCGGGAATCAGATGGATTCAAATCATTCAGTCAACCATTCAGTATAGAGGGACCTGGACCAGGTACGCCTCGAATAAGTCAGCGAATCATTCAGACTATGTCAGACAACCATTCAGTATAGAGGGGCCTGAATCAGGTTCGCCTCGAATACGTCAGTAAATCCTTCAGCGTTTTTTTTTCGGGTATCAATGAGATTCAAATAGGTGTCATTCACACAATCATTCAGATCCAAAAATATGTTGGAAATCGGGTGCAATTTATAGTCAGAAAATCAGTCGGAGACCCAGTCAGTCGGAGAAGTCAGATAACATGAAAATTCGGTATTCAGCAAATCATTTCATACACTTACAATTCACACTGGACATCATTGGGTAAAAATCATAAAGGGAACCAAACGGGGTTCCATTCGGTAATAATTCAATTCGGAAAATCTATCATTTGGTCATCAATCGGTATTTACATTCGGAAATGGTCGGAGTAGGCGTTGGAATTCGTTTTTCGGTTAACCTGATCGCGGGATCAGGACATTTATGTGACGGTTTTTTTTTTTGCTGTGTCTTTACTGCTGCAATCGGGCATGGCAATACCAGGGCTTTCCAGCGCGCCTCCGAACCCACAAATTACTTCCGAAAGTTTTTTGTGCAGTCACTCCGCCATCAGGAGTTATCGGGAATCCAAGGGATTCAATTATTCGGTATCAGTCGGTTATATCATTCGGTACACTTCAGAGTTGCGTTGGATTTCGGTTTTCGGATAGTCTGATCGACGGGATCAGGACTAGCATTTGGCTGTTTTTCATCAACATCATCCTGGATTAAGTACCAGGACTCTCTAACGCAACTCTGCATCACACAAACACACATACACTTATACACACAATCAATCAATCGGAATGAAGCTATCAGGGTCTGAGTCAGTGATGATACGGTTTGACTATTGGTCAGAAGTCATTTGAAAATGTGTCAGTTTTTTGGAGTCTGATTTTGTCAGAGAATATTTGCTATTTTATCGGGAACATTCAGAAACACAGTCGGAAAATCAATTGTAAATTTGGTCGGAACCCTTAGTTGAAGAACATTCAGAATTGGTTGGCGGACAAACATCGAGAGTAAAGCCGGAAAATTGTCAGAATTGAGTCAGTATTAAATGTATGTTTGAGTCAGTTATATGTTATGTGTATGTCTGATTTAAAGTCTGGGTATGTGTCGGAAGAGCTTGGGAACTAGAATGTTCGGCTCATGTCAGTTGCAAAAGTCAGAGAGCTTGGAGAGCTCAGAATTAGAAGGCCAGAATAACATTTCGGATCAAGTCGGAGCATGAGTCGGTATCACAGCGCTGAACTTGGCTATGAAAGCAGATCAGCGCACGGGAATCAAGGTTAAGTATTTTTTAAAGCAAAAATCGATATTAGAAGAGTGATACTTCCTTTCCCAAGCCTGTAGGCACGCATCCAGGCTAACACATGACGAAGGCGAACAACCAAAGAGGTTGCAAAAAACAGAGCCGGCACCCAAGCACAAAGGTCGGAACCAACGTGGGTTAACGGCGGGCGGTAATGCAAGGTCTCTCCGCATACAACGAGTGCAGGTCATCGACGTGGTCGAAGCGAGGTGGTTCATCGCAGTACGGTACATCAACATCGGCACAACAGCAAACAGCGGGAATTTCGAAATGCGTCGTCCCGTCGCCTTTCAAGGCGGGCGGCATGTTCTGGAACGAAGGAGCTCCGTTGAACCACCCTAACACCAGAAAAGGCCCAGTAGCAACATGGCGATGCTGCGCGCATTAACGGATGTAATGCGCGCCAAAAACATTCGGGTTTTCCTCGGGTCTCGGGTTTTCCAAAGGGCCGAGACAAATTTAGCCCCAGGTTCGGCCTCTTTTCCCGACCAACCACCAGCGAAGACGGACCACGGTAATAAGTTCGCGGCCCTCAGGGCCTAAGTCAGAGGCCCGAGTGGCCAGAGTCAGAAGTCCAGAAGGGACAAGTTTGTGTTTGTTATTTCGAAATAAGTTGTAAAGAATACAGTCCACTTGAATTTTGTAATGTTTTGAATGAGTGCGTTTTTATTTTATCTTGGAATATCTGATGCTATCGATCCTGCCATCAGGGGCGATCCTGAACAATGAAGCTCTGAATATTTTGTCGCTTTCAATTAAAATAATTGGGATCTGGAAAGGACAAAAGGTGAAAACTATGTTTTTCTTATAAAAAAAATTCAAACGGTTCCACGAAGAATATGGTTTCGAACCACAAAAAATCAGAATAAAAAAACAAAGATAAGCTAATTAAAAATATTTCATATAAAGAGTTTGACGGCAAATTTATATGAAAGTAAAAACAAAATATGAAGATGAAAAAGTTGAGTTTTTTACAACCTTAGATGGACTTTTTTTTTACAATAAACTCGTCTCGCCATTTGAAAACTTTTTAGAAAATAGAAATTAATTGAGGGAACGACATTTTAGTGCCTATGATTTATTGCTTGATTTGGTAGATTTCAGCATCCGAAACTCGATTCTTCTATCAAATTTTGTCTATCACCTTCAGTTTTGGTGATACGGAGTTTGAAAGCTTTAGAATGTATTAGTTTTAAGTTAAATCAATCATTGATAACTAATGAAATTACAAATCTACGATTAAGAAAATCTGAATCTGATTTTTTTATTCTGTTCATTCAATTAGAATATTTTTTTTTAAAATTGATTATCTGAAAAAGTGAAATCCTACAGTTTTTTTTCAATTTTAAAGATATCATTCAAGTTTTTCTGACATTACTGGAAAAAGTATTTTTTTAAATTACAATTTATTTAACAAAATTTGTAAATTGACTTAAATCAATTGATAATTGATTTAAAACCATTTTATTAACTATTAGATATGTTTTGTTCTAAAGTTTTATCAAAAAAATGCAAACATTTTTTGGAAGATTTTAAAATATTTTTAACAGTTATTGCAAAACCGAAAGCTGTAAAAATTGCATTTTTAGATCCAGTGCTTTCAAATGAGTCAATTAAATTTTGTAGCCTGGTGTAATCTATTAAAACGTTTCAAGTAATAAGATAGAGGATACTATGTATTGGATTTTGTTTTGCTAATTGTGATGACCATCGTGAGAGGTAAACATCATGGCTTGCAACTTGTTGATGAATACACATTTTTTTCGATGAATTAATTTTAAAGTTTAAATGGTATGTTTCAAATACTGCACTTGGTTATTTACACTTCTTAATAGAAACCCATTCTAAAGACAAGATAGTGTTTTTGTATGTCGAGTTTAGAGTTTCATTGAAGAGGGTTGACTAAATTGCAAATCGAAATTTACAATTCAAAATTAGTTTCAATTTGGGAACAGTATATATGTTGTGTCGTGAAGAGAAATGTCTAAAACCTAGCGTTACTTAAGATATATTTCAGCCAGAGGCGAGCAAAAATTCTGACTTGCTTGCTAACACTTATCAAACACCTTTAAAGATCAAGTAACTTCCCGTTACTACGTTGAAAATTTTACTTGGAATAAATCTCCATGGGGGGTTTAAACCCCTAAACCCCCCCCCCCCCCAACGTTCGCACGGCCTTGCAGGCTTAATTACCCGATAAAAAGCACCCAAAAATTGTTTATCAAAAATTAAAATATTGCACTTTTAAGTATGTATTTGTTGGGTAGCAGACAAACTTTTAGAATTCTCTTTGTTTGACACTTAAAAACTGTAAATTAAAAACAAAAAGGCCAAACAGAGTTAACGGACTAACTTAAAAAATATCACGTTTTTTCGTCCCACGAAAATGCTTCTAGTTTATTTACGGGTTCATGTATCGTTCTAACTCTTGGAGCATATAAATTTGAAATTACACGCTGTTAGAAAATGAAATCTAGACTTACCGTCTAAATTTTTTCAAAAAATATGATGAAAATCAGAAAATGGGAAATGGGATCAAATATCTCCATTTTGCCTCGATATTTTTGATAGCGACCTCTAACTAGAACATGAAAAATATGCGTTTCACTAATATTCGCAACCTCTTGGATAGTCTCATTTGCATCTTTTCAGTTTTTGATTGATGTTTCTACAAAAACGTTTATTTGCATCACATTTGGGGTTCTTCAAAGATGTATAGAGTTGAATTTTATCAATTAACATGAAGTTCCAAAGTAGTGATAATCTAGAAGCATTTTCATTATTTACTTCTCCCTGAGCCTTGTATGTTTTATCATTTTATAACTCCGAATCTGCATGTTCAAGAAAAAAATAATTCAATATGATTACTTCACTTCACACAACCAAAAAAGGTAGATATAAAACTTAAATTTTATTTTTGAAAGAGGCCCCTTTAGAACTGATGCTTTTTTTTGTATGTTTAGTTGTTGATGTTGTTTGTTGAAGTGGCACAATTATTTTCAGCTTTTAGTCAGTACAAACGTCGGTTGTACTTATTATAACAACATAACACTTTTTCATTACTATATTGAATTGATGCATGAATAAGCAAGAGCAAAATTTCTTTCTATAAACATAAATACCTACTGGCACCTTCGAAGATAAAAAAAAAATTAAAAAGTTGTGTGGGCTTTCAAATCTTAAAAAAAGCATTTATTTATTTTTGTAATCCAAAACATTGTAAAATAGGTATCTACTTATTCATGAAGTTTTCTCGTAACGCTGATAATGGACTTCAACTGATTTTGGCAACAATAATGTAACTCTTGGTTAAGTTTTGTCAACATCATTAGGGCCGGGGCAATTTTACTCGGGGGCCCCTATGAATCGATTTTTTTTGCAAATGTCATCCCAGAAAATACATAACTAATATTTTATACATACTAAAAACTGGATATGAGTTTGAAATATTGACTTCAAATACCCATAATGTCTGCGAAGAAGGTTTTTTGTCTTTATTACAGAGATTTTCAATTTTAATGGGTTTGTCTCTTTGTAGAAGGTAATTTCTGGCTTAGAAAAAATCAAAGAGAGATATGATTTTTTTTTTATTTTATAACTAGATGACCCGGAGTGCTTTGCTACACCTTTTCAAAAATTAATAAATTGTGTGAAAATAGTTTCATTATAATTTTTTTTTTCGATATTTTTGCAATGAGAGCTTTTACATCAAATTATCATTACAATCAAAAGAAGATTAGATTCTCTGAAATGATTTTTTTAAAACTTGATCTGAAATAGTTTTTCAATAATGGTTTTGAATTTGAAATTAAGAACTCATTTTATTTTATTTCCTCCCCTGCGATGTGAACTGCCATAACAACAATCTAAATAACACCACAATTCACATATGGCTCTATTTGCTTGATAAGTTATCGAGCTATACATACTTTCCACCTTCCCTTCTCGTTTCTCCTCTGGAAGAAGGAGAGGTCTTGAATCTTAAAAAAACCTCTCATGAAAATTTCTTTAGCCTCAAAAGTTCTGAAAACTATGCGTTAAAACCTCCTCAAAAACCGGCTTTGTACTATATGGAATCTTTCCTTTAAAAAATAGTACCTGACATTTTAAGAAATCGAATTATAAAAAAATGTGTGGAACTCCTTTTCAGCTCTCTTATCCATTACTGGAAGGTGCAAAGGGTTTTTTTTAATAACCATAGAATCATTTCTTGTACCCTTATATTCTCCCATTTGAAATTTGGTTAAATCTATTTGATGAGCTCTTGAATTCATCAAAACAAACGACACCTCACTACTCTTTCGTATCTCGTGAGGGGGGGGGGGGGGGGTGTCAAATCATATTAGGAATATTTCTTTTATTTAAATACTATTCCCAATTTGTTACCATCTGCTAGATTGGCACTCGAGTTATTGAAAAAATATTATATGGGAGCTCCCTTTTCCCCTTCCTATCGAATCAGTGAAAGGGAGAAGAAGCCTCAAACCATCATAGAAAAAAAACATCTCAAATTCCCTCTGCTATTTTATTTGATTAACACGTTCGCGATTGATCCAAATATGTTGTAAGAAAATCTCCTTCTAACTTCCCCTGTTCCCGTTGGAGAGAGGGAGAGGTCTCGAAACATAAGAAGTAACATTTCTCGTGCTCGAATATACTTCCATGATAAATTTAGTTTTTTTTTTGCAAAAAAATGCAAAAAAAAAGAAACCTCTCCTCCCCTAACTATCCCCCACATTGAAGGGACAGGTGGTTCTCAAAACTTCGTAGAAACTTGACTCGTAGCATTATATATTCCTATGTGATTTTTTTTCTTGCATGATTATTTAACGAATAATGCATTAAATTGTATGAAAGACCCCCCCCTCCTTTGTATCTCCCCAATCGAAGAGGGTGGAGTCTCAAATAATCACATTTCTCGTACCCAAAAAACCACCCATTTGACACCATTTGCTTGATTAGTTTTCGAATTGTGCAAAAAATTGTATGGAAGGCCCCTCCCCCTGTCTATCTCCTCACTGCAAAGAGGAAGGAGAATCAAACCATCATTGAAATATTCTTTCTTCCCATATCCTCGCATGCCAAATTTGGATCCGTTTGCTTGACTAATTCTCGAATTGTGCGAAAAATTGTATGGAAACTACCCTCCCCGCTTCCAATTTCCCCATTGAAAGAAAAGAGGGGTACCAAACCACTTTAGGAACATTTTTCGTAACCAGAAACACTGTCTGTCTGTCTGTCTGTCTGTCAGACAGTCAAAGTGTCCTTACTCTAACTAACTGTGCAAAAATTCACTTCGATTGGATAACTCTAAGGCGACCTTCAAACGCCTTGAAATTGAAAAAAATTATGGAAGAAAGGTAAACATTCTCATTAAAAAAAGTCATATTTTTTCCGGCCATTACTGTCAAAATCTTTAATCTTAATTCATGTTAAGATTTAAAACATTTAAGAGCATTATTTTCTTATAAAAAAAATTGTAACCTTCAAGTACAATTCTGCAGGGAATTCCATACTTTTTTGGTGAATTGTTGAACATTTAAAATTTCAAACTGAAATATTAAATTTGGATCAAGTTATTAAGAATCAGGTTTTAGTTGCAAAATTTTAGCTGCAAACCAATCGCTTTAATTATTTTTTAAATTTGGTTTGATAAACTTATCCTACCAGACTCAGAAGGAAGTACAAAGATTTTACCATCGATGAAAGTATGTTCCTAATTTTGACATATTTGACAAAAGTTACTATTTGATACGGTAAACTAAGCAAAGAACTACAAGAACAAATAATATTTTAATAAATACTAAAAATATTTTTTCATTCAGTTTGAGCAAGAAGATCTTAGAAAAAATCAGTCGTCAAACCCTCTCCCTTTTTGAGGCGTTTCTTCCTAAGGCCCAGCTTTTTCCCCTATATTATGACCAGTAAAATTGAATCGTCAACGATACTCGAAAACATTAGACGTCAGCTCAGTTTCAGGCTTCCTGGCATCCCTGCCAGTGCCCAACTGTTATGAAAAGCGATTACAGCGAAAAGCATAGGCCTGCAGTGACTAGATGTACCTAGTTGCCCATTACAGTTATGTTTTCAATTTTTTTTCCGCCGATTCGCTAGTCACCACTACAGTAGGATCAAAATCAACCAGCCAGCTAGCACCCGGGGGGAGAGCTCCGCTGCTCTATTGAAGCTTCGTTGTCTTCTTCGACGTTCCGTTTCAGTGCTGAATTGGTTTTTTGGAATGGGGGGATGAGTCTGAGGAAGGAGGTCGGGGAAGTGGGGAGAGACACTCCCTTTTTAAAGCTGCCTTCTGTTGGGCTTAGGCCTATGGAGAGAGACCCTTTTTCACTTTTCTTCTGTTCGGTTGTTTTCCTACTTCTAAATTAAGCCAAAGCTAGTAATCGTACGAAATTACTCTTGCAAAGAGGGAAAAGGGAAAAAAACTCTCAATTGCTTCGAACGACAGGCTTAGCTTCTTAGATTGTATCGCTTGGCGGGAAAACTTATGTCCCCATAATCATCGATCTCGGGTCACGCTGAGGAAAGATCAACTTTATTTTGGTACGGGTGCCCTACTGATAGTCACTTAAATTTTACCTAAAGTTCATGTTGTAATTAGGCTAAAATGGTTAAAAAATTTCCTCATAAATTGCAATTGCAACTTAGGTGGAGTAAACCCTATTTGGAACCTTCAATCCAACCGGCTTACTTTGCGGCTCCAAGCTTAAGATGTTGACTCAAAACTTGCCTAGTGCCAAGCTCAGCTGCAGCAATTATGTTGGCCGGGAGAACTAGCTAGGGCTAGCCAGCTAGCTTGCTTGAGATGGTACTATTATGATACTAAGCGAAACCGGGAGGAAAATTATAACTTGTTGTAAGGGGTAGATCGTTTATCAAGGAATTCTTGTGGCAATTTAGTTACGCCTTGCCGGGTCCCGGTTGGTCCCTCGGGTGTTGAAAGTTACCCCGCTGTTTACCCAAGAAAGGGGAACCTGGGGAAGGGGGTGTAGGTTTTGAACCAGAAACAGTTACGTTTGCATTCTTCAAGTCGCCAATCATTATAGTTATTACGAAATTAGCTAGCTGCCTGCATTTGAGTCCGGGGGATGTTCGTTGAACTTTGGTTGTTGCTGCTTTCCGGAAATTCATTCATTTGCACAAATGGCATATATATACACATATATATATATTTAAAAGTGCATAGTGATGTTATCGTCACATTGAAATAGAAAATTTCTTAGAAAACCAAACATATGCTTATTTGGATATATTATTTTTGGATATGCATCAAATTTTTGCACACATTACATAACTGCTTCTTCACATAAGCTGAGTCGACTTGAGGTCATTTTTGAGTTTTTCAAAACCTTTTTCGAAGACCTTAACTTCGTATCTTATCAGACAAAAAAGCTATTTACTGTTAAAAAGGGGTATGTCTTTCAGCATCAGTTCAACTGATATCACTGTTAAGTTCAAATTTCTGAATTACGTTACTCAAAATTTCGGCAAGAAAACATGGATGAGATTCGAACAAAAACGAAAAATCTAAGATCCCAGAGTTTGATAAATTAAAAAATTGATCCCTAATCGAATCAGTTCAATTTTACATAAAATCCAAATTAATAATTGGAGCCCATTTTGAATGCGAAACCTTTTTTCCGTGAAATCCCTATTTCTACTTCTACACTCAAAAGCTTTAGTTTTGTGATAGCTCCATCAAACTTTGAACAAGGGTTTACATCGGAAATGTATTGAATGTTATGCTGTTCTAAAGTTAAAACAAAGTTCAAACCAACAGTTGAAATGTTGATTTCTCCCTTTTGACGCGACCATCACATTTTGAACTGCCAAGTGTTTTTCGTGGTCGTACATTAAACTTTTTTTTCTATAAGCCACGCACAGGTGGCGGGTGATCACTAAGATGGATAACGTCGATTACTCGATTTAAGATGGACGAGTAAAACGTTGTAAAAATAAATAAGAGGAGAAAAAATTCCAAAAAACATTTTTTTTATTCCAATATCATCGTATCTTATGGCAAACATTGAGCATGTTAAGAAAGCTTCCATTAAATATGGTGTTTAAAATGGCTGTACAAATAATAAAAAAAAACAGTTTTGTTTTGAAACGAATTCCCCTATTAGCATGAAAAATGGATAAACAATCTTTTGGTCAATTGTATAAATCTTACCTAGCAAAAAAGGATAGGTTCTAAAACGAAAAAAAGCATAGTAAATCCGCTACCGATTTCATCTATTAGAATATTTTCTATGAAAACCTGGAATCTCAAACAACACTCGATGAATTTTCGTTTTCCAGTTATTACTGTTACAATGTAAGAGCTTTTGGTTTAATATTTGGCTTCCAATTCTATGGCGACCGTAAAAAATATGATAAATAAGTGTATATCTTATCTTATTGACGACAAACTTAAACTAACATAAATTTTATAAACCTCAATCCTATTAGATTTTTTTTAAAGAGGATCTTCTAAGCTTGGTATATTAAATCAGTTTATTTCTGGCAGCTCTCGTTTTTTAGATTTAAATGATATCATTTGAAAATGGGCAAAAATACATTTTTAAAATGTCCGCCAATTTTTCGTAAAACTGTATATCGTTACAAAAATATTGAAAATGAAGGTTTAACGCAATGATCAACTTTCTCGAAGATTGAATCTATCGAAAAAAAAGTTTCGAAAGCTTAGCTTTATGTTCATTTTGCGTCTTTTTTCAATTAAGAGCGATTGAGACGAAATTTAGAAAAAAAAACAACCTAAACGAATCTTAGAAATATATTAAAGCATAAATCAACACAGTTTGCAGTCTTGAACAAAGTTTTTAAAAAGAATCAAATTCTGTTAGCTATAATTATTTCTTAGAATTTTCTAAAAAAACTGTGAAATTTTATTTTTGTAAACGTTGAACAAAAACCCTCGATTGAATGGAAAACGATAAAGAGGAATAAAACCAGCTTTATTTTTCCAGTTCATCGAATCATTTTTAAACGCCATATCACAAAAAATCTGATAAAAGAATCGAATTTAGAACAAAAAACCATTCAAAATCATAGATATTCAAATTAAGGTACCAGAAAGGCTTTTCCCTTGTGATAATCGATTCTGAAACCCTTGGAACAGTTATATTTGAACAATGTAAGATAGGTCAAAATTTGTGTAGAAGGAAGTTTAATTTTGTTTAAATTAAAATTTAAGAAATTTAGAAATTCAAAATTCTTGTTTAGAATTGCAGTTGTTGGTAAGATTACTGGAAATTGTCTTGATTTTTAATGATTTTAAGTAATTTTTAACGACTGATGATTATTGTACTTTATAAATTAAATTGGCATATCAGTCAGAAGGAATCAAATACTAGAATTTACCATTTGCCCGACGTTTCGGCCTTTGGTCTTGGCCTTCCTCAAGGGATATTTTGCATTATAATATAGGAAGGACTTGAGGAAGGCCAAGACCAAAGCTCGAAACGTTGGGCGAATTTTAAATACAAGTATTTTTTTACTCTGAAAATTAATTCATATGCAGAGTTCATATGATCTTCTAGCTGACCCGGTGTGCTTTTCTAAACATTCATTAGAAATTAAGTATCACGTGATTCCAAAATTGATTTTCATACATTTGGAATCCTCCCTCTTCTCCTTCCAAAAGGGAGAAGGTCTGGAACGATCATTGAAATATTTTTCGTAAAACAAGAAAGTTACATACATATATTTGACAAAACAACTGCAACCATTTCTTAAACTTCAGTAAATTAATGATAAACACCATTCAATACATCCATTTGCATAAAGAAAAGAAATGTAAGTTTCGAAATAATGTTTTGATTGCAAATCTAAATTGCATTTAGAAGGCCCCTCAAGTAACACAGATTAAGCCAATTGGCTTTTTTGAGTTTTAATAGTGTTTTATGAAGACTTTTCTATGGCATCAAATTTTTAAAGTGGTTTTTTTTTGTAACAAAGGGAATGCTGCATTTATCGTGTGTTTTAAAAGAGCCCTGAAAGTTTTGCAAAAACTTGAATGAAACACTATCTTAAGAGTGTTGTAAAAACGTTGCAAAAGTATTGCTAATGCTTGAATAAAATACATACTTTCCTATTTTTATTAGGGCTTTGGTACCTATTTTAATTAAGCACTCAATGCGCTTTCAAAACTAGCGTTCAAGCCAAGTTGAAGAACTGTTTAATTGGAACAGTAGATGTAGGCATGATAAAACTAAATGACAGATGATTTGACAATCGAAAAGAACGTATACACGCTTAAACCTTTTTTTTAATCTCTTTTTGAGATAGCATAACCTGTTTTTAAAAGATTTTGAGTGATGGCTTTGAGAAAAACGAGCGATCAAAATTATACAATTTTACACAGCAGAATTCATCTAAAATATAAAAACAACTTTGTTGCATCCGCATTCAAATTTTAAAAAGAACCGCAAATCAGTCCACATTATTAATCATCAATTTTTAGGTTTCAAATAAAAGCACACTGTGAATAAACGTTTTTGTATTAGATGTATTATTCTGTATGTATTATAAATCTATTAGAGAAATAATTTGTTCTTGATTGAATTATGTTTATTTGTTATTCTAAGTATGCTCTTTCAGTTAAATGAAAAAAGGGTTTGTAGTTTATATAACGACATTAACAATACAATCATCTCGGAATTCACGATTCAGGCAATGTGCGCTCCATCAAATCGCCGTTTGACGATTGAAGACATCGTTTGGTTATAATCCTCATTTATTTAGCTTTAAGGTCATTATTTTGCTTTGACACCAGGCATTTGATGACAGAAAATGATCTATTCCAAAACAGTCTGAGGTTGTTTGATAACAATACCTACTGTTTTTTGGACATCATCGACGTCAGATCCTGTCGGGGCGCCAACATCGAGTCGGACCATTATCTGGTGATGGTGAAGATGCGCCCAAAACTCTCCGTAGTGAACAACACGCGAAACCGGCGCCCGCCTCGGTTAAATATCGCGCGACTGAAGCAACCTGAGGTCGCGGCAGACTACGCGCAATCGGTCGAAGCAGCGCTGCCGGCAGAGGGCGAGCTTGACGAAGCCCCTCTCGAGGACTGTTGGGATACCATCAAAACAGCCATCAACAGTGCTGCGGAGAACGTCATCGGTTATGTGGAGCGATCTCGACGGAACGACTGGTTCGACGAGGAGTGTAGGAGGGTGATGGACGAAGAAAATGCCGCGCGGGCGGCAGTAGTCGCAAAGAGGCACCCGTCGAAATGTGGAAAATCACCGACAGCGGAAGAGGCAGCGAGTCCGACTTTTCCAGGAGAAAAAGCGCCGCCTGGAGGAGGAGGAGCTCCAGGAGCTGGAGCAGCTGCATCGTTCCCTCAACGCATCCCGCAAAGGCTTCGTGCCGCAAGCCGAAATGTGCCGGGATAAGGACGGGGGTATCCTGACGGACAATCGTGAGGTGATCAAAAGGTGGAAGCAGCACTTCGATGAACACCTGAACGGCGCACATGCAGGAGATCAAGACGGTGGGGGAAGGTACATCGCCGGCGTAGCCAACGACGAAGAGGAGCCACTCCCAACGATGAGTGAAGTTAAGGAAGCCATTCGCCAGCTGAATAGAAACAAGTCGGCTGGGAAGGATGGCATCGCAGCTGAACTCATCAAAATGGGCCCGGACAGGTTGGCTGATTGCCTACATCGGTTGATAATCCGGATCTGGGACATAGAACAGCTACCGGAGGAGTGGAAGGAGGGGGTAATATGCCCCATCTACAAGAAGGGCGACAAATTGGACTGTGAGAACTACCGAGCGATCACTGTCCTCAATGCCGCCTACAAAGTGTTGTCCCGAATCCTACTCCGCCGCCTAACGCCACAAGCAAACAGATTCGTGGGAAGTCACCAGGCCGGCTTCATGGAGGGACGGTCTACGACGGACCAGATATTCACATTGCGGCAAATCCTCCAAAAATGCCGTGAACACCAAGTCCCTACGCATCATCTATTCATCGACTTCAAAGCCGCATACGACACGATCGACCGTAACGAGCTATGGAAAATCATGGACGAGAACGGCTTTTCCGGGAAGCTGATCAGACTGATCAAGGCGACGATGGATGGAACGCAGTGCTGTGTGCGGATTTCGGGTGAATTGTCGAGTTCATTCGAATCGCGCAGGGGGCTTCGACAAGGTGATGGTCTATCCTGCATGATGTTCAACGTGGCGCTAGAAGGTGTTATTCGACGAGCGGTGGGCGAAATGCGGGGAACGATTTTCAACAGATCCAGTCAACTTATCTGCTTTGCCGATGACATTGATATAGTCGGCAGATCATCTGCGGCGGTGGAGGAGATCTACCGCAAACTGAAACGCGAAGCAGGAAGGATTGGGTTGATGATTAATACGTCCAAGACGAAGTACATGCTGGCCTGCGGATCCGAGACCGACCGAACCCGCTTGTCCAGTAATAACAAGGTCACGATCGACGGCGACGAACTGGAGATAGTCGAAGACTTTGTCTATCTCGGCTCACTGGTGACCGCAGACAATGACACCAGCCGTGAGATCCGGAGGCGAATTATCAGCGGAAGTCGTGCCTACTATGGACTCCACAAGCAACTGCGGTCGAGAAGACTTTGCCCTCGCACGAAGTGTAACCTGTATATGACGCTCATTAGATCGGTTGTTCTCTACGGGCACGAGACATGGATATTGCTCGAGGAGGACCTGCGTACACTCGGAGTATTCGAGCGACGAGTGTTAAGAACCATCTTTGGCGGCGTACAGGAGAACGGAGTGTGGAGGCGAAGGATGAACCACGAGCTCGCGCGCCTCTACGGCGAACCCAGTATCCAGAAGGTGGTGAAGGCTGGCCGGATACGCTGGGCGGGACATGTTGCGAGAATGCCGGACGACTGTCCTGAAAAAGAGGTGTTCGCCACGAATCCGGTAGGAACAAGACGAGTGGGGGCGCAACGAGCGAGGTGGTTAGACCAAGTGGAGCGTGATCTGGCGAACGTGGGGTGCCCGAGAAATTGGAGAACGGTTGCTATGAACCGAGTGAATTTTAGGAATTATGTTCGTCAAGTTATGTCGTGAGACGGAATACTATGTAAATAAAAATAAAAAATAAAATAACCAACTGTTTATTTAAAGATAATTGACCATCCTCATAGTCCAAAGGGAATAAAACAAAAAAATACATGAATGCCTTATGCCGAGCAACAGATCGAAATGTTCTCATTTACTGCGACAAACTTCTCTTACTCAAAAATGTATAATTCCATCATGAGCGTGTATTTCATTTAGAAAAACGTCAAACGAAGCTATGATTGAAGGTCTCTTAAAACTATTTTAAAAACAATTCATCGACATTGTTTTATTACAACATTTTTTTTAACTGGTTTTAATCCATTTTAAAACTGTTTTACAACTTTCTTAAGATTTTCAATATTAACTTACTAAGCGCCATGTTGATTGTTAAATTTAATCGAAATTACTGAAGCCACCTTGCTGGAATTAATACTATAATACTAAAAACTAGACATTTTCAACAAATTGGCGGTACTATTTGTTGTATAGGTAATAAATTTCAATGGAAAAAAATTGCATCATTTGAGCAATTAATTTGTTTCTCAAATCATTATTTTTTAACAAAAAAATTTTCTAATATGTGGCTCCCACAGTAAAATTACTATCAGGTTCCATGACGTAGTTTTAAAAGAGCGGTGGATAGTGTTAAGAGAGCTCTAAAGAGTTTCTTAAAGCTATGCCTATAAGGTCGAATGAAACTGTTCTGTTGGATGTTTTATTATAGCTTATAGAATAAGCCTTAAATGCGTTACCAAAGCAGGACCAACTAGTCCATTTGTTAGCTTTAAGGTAGTTGTGCCCATAGAATGCGTTTTGGTTTATAAAGTAGCTTTAGGAAATAGTCCGAAGCGAGCTGTGAAGGTTGGCATAAGACTTAAAATGTTACTTGGGATACATATGTGAATGAAAAAATCTTTTGGTCAGTTATATCAATTCTCTCCAGCAAAGGTTATAACTTTTTAAACTTAAAAAAGCGAATGCAATCAGCTACCGTTTTCATCTATTAGAATATTATCAAGGAAAATCTGGAATCTAACTAAACTCGATGAATTTTCGATTTTCAGTTATTTCAGTTAAAACGAAAGAGAATATTTGAAATCAGGTACAAAATGACCTTAACAGAGAGGAATCAAGAAAAGCCGATTGATTAATTTGTGAAATACTGAAAAGCTAATGTTTTCCAGGAGGTCTTAAATCAGTTTTAAAATGATAACAAGAAAAAAAATGACTACTAAATAGTTTTTAATTAAAATAAAAGCAGTTAGAAACTTGCGAATAGAAAATCGTTTGAAAATTTTTGATTTTACCAACTACTTCTTTGATCATGTTTGTGTGATAATCAGCAGGTTTGAAAACAATGTTGAAATGTATTTTTTGTTTTGATCCAATTTTCAAAAAATCCAAATCTTCAAAAGTTCTTAGCTCTGATCAAAGAAATTAGATTATTTCTATCAGAAAGACGTTCTCAACTTACTTACAGTTTGATTGATTAAAAATAAATTTTAAATGAGGATTTTTTACTTTACGATCCTTAACATGAATTATCCATTTCATAAAATGTGAAAGTGTTAAACAGCTTTTCCATCCAATAGTCAATAAAAACTAAATAAAGTTCAATTTTTTATAACTGTAGTCATTGAAATCTATTAAAAATTATTATTTTTTTTCCATTTTTATTAATTTATTTCCGAATATTTACAATCAAAGATGGAATTTCATTCGAAAATTTGCAAGCAAGTTAGGTGTAATGAACTCTTAGGGTACATGTCTTTCGGAAATGCTTCAAAAATATGTCTCGCTTTGTTTTGATGTTTTTTAGGAAGATTTAAGAGATTTCAACCTTAACATTGGGGATTGTTGATGCTTTATTATAACCAGCTTGAGCTTGAATAAGCACATCTCCATTGAATTTATTCAAGTCATAAAGGGACAGGGAATAAATAGAGTGGAAAATTTTAATGGAAAAATTGTTTTTAAATTTAGGGCTGCTTTTAAAGTTAAACTATCATGACTGATGTTAAAGTAAACTTTACTGTTTGAGCGTAAATCTCATTTGTATGTCATGATTTATTAAGTTTTGTACTAAATGGTTCATTTATTTTCTTCTTCATGATAGCGAAATCAATATGAGGCGAAGACTAGAAACACACTCATGAATTTCCAAAAACGACTTTTTCCAATTTATCATTACTGAAAACAGCACCTCGATTGAACTGTCTTCCACACGTTCTTTAAATATAGACGAGTTTTAAAATCATTTTACTGTCAATAACACTAGTTTACAAAATTAAAAAAAAAATCGTGAACTTTATTGACCGAACTACATATATTTTAATGTACAATCGGGCGCTGAGTCCGAGAATGAAATTCAAAAAAATCAGTAGAACAGTTTTTGAGTTATGCTCCAAATATGAAATTTTGGAAAAATAAAAAAAGTTACAGTGGTTGTATATATGAAACGACCGAGAAGTTCACGTAGAATTACTACAGCCTATCCCGAGTCAATGTGTTTTTCGTTTCAAATAAGCATTCTAGAATAAAGTATGTCGAATTTTTTAAAGGAACTTAACTTCGAAAAAAATCATTCTTCCATAAATTGTCGTTTTAATAACTATTAATGGTCTAAATCGACCCATAAAGATAGTATGCAGCTTTTTCAACTGCATAACA